>NW_020837945.1:59406972-59420137 GCF_003676395.1 Aethalodelphis obliquidens
TGTGTGTGTGTGTGTGTGTGTGTGTGTGTGTGTGTGTGTGTGTGTGTGTTGTTTGTCTGTCTAAGAGGTAGTGCATGTACATGCCCGGAGCAGGATGCCTGGAGAGCCTGGGTGGAGGCATCTGACCCCTGAGATATTTACCTATTCTTAAACCTCTTTTGTTGAAATATTAGGGATAAATCTGTAACAAGGATCAGACTAATGAAGGTACTTCTACAAGTAACCCTAAAGGAAGGGACTCAAATTGAATAAGTTGCTGTCATTTATTGAACAACTGCTTTGAACCAGTCATTGTTCAGATAATTTGCTGATGTGATCTGTTTCTCCTTCAACATGCTTGTGTGAGAGATGTTACTGTCCTGCGTCAAAGTGGTTCCTCCTAAATGTCCGGGTAAGGGTTTCGTGCTTGAAGGAAAGTCTAGGAGAGACACTGTCTGTGTCACAGAGCAGTCAGGTCAGATGCCAGCTAAAGAGAGGCAGCTTCTGATCCCGCCTTGGCCCCGACTTAGCAGTTCAGCCATTTTGCCCCCTGGCTTAGCTTTTCATTTAAGTGCTTCAGATTTCCTGCCAGCGTGCAAGAGCCTGTTAAGGGTTGGGTGTGTGTGGGTGTCTGTGTGTTAGGGGTTGAGGTGTGAGTGTGCCCACGAATTGGAGTTGGGGCTGGTTTAGCCCAGCATTTGCTTGAATCGGCCCCAGGAGTGGACAGGTCAGGAAGTGGCAGCCTGACCCTCATTCACTCTGGGTCACGGAACCGGAGACCGGTTCTGAGTCCTGGGGAGGGTATGGGTATGGGCCTGGTGCCATGGGTTGCTTAGTCATCATGAGGAAGGGGCACAGAAAATGACTGCAGGTGACAGCTTAATTGCAATTGGTGGTAATTATGTTGCCTAACAGAGTAAATCGGTCTTTTCAACCCCCAAACTTCCTAAAGGCCCAGCCTCCCCTCCTAAGAAAAAGCTCCCTCTTGACTATGTGACTACAGTTCTCTCTCCTCTCTGCCATGACCTTTCCCTTTTGTGTTTTGGGTTGTAATTCGTTCACTCAACCGGTGTTTGCTGAATACCTCGAACCGTGTTACACACTCAAGATGCCCCTGTAATAAGATCACCACCATTTCTGATCCCTGAGCGTTTGGTCCAGCGGTCAGGCAGACCACAAGTAATTAGCGTGACGGCGCTTCCACGGGGGAAGTGCAGGACTCCAGGGGACAAGAGCTGGTGGCCCAACTGCTGCCTGACGTAGAGTGGGTGCTGGGAGCTTGCCTAGCGAAGGGAAACGAGTTTCCCTGGGCGCCTGCTTCTCCCCACACTCTCCCCCGTCTCCTCCTTGGCAAGCCTGCCCTCACCCACGTCATGCTCCGGCGCTGTGAAGGGAAGCCCTGTGTCCTGCTTGTCTTCTCCCCTGAATAAGAACCCCATTGGGCTCCCCAGAGGCAGGGCGATAGGGACGGAGATCTCAGACACCCATGCATCACCTTCCCCTGCTCAAGCTCTGCTTTGCATCAGAAGCAGCCCTGGGGGTTCACTGGATCCAAACTCCAAGGACCAAATAGAGTCAGGCCTGGAAGAGATCTTGGAGGTAGGTCTTTACAGCTTAGCAAACATTCACTGAGTGTCTATTATGTGTCCAGGAGAGACTTGTATATAAATAAGGTACAACACAGTGTGAGAAGTGACAGTGACAAAGCAGAGGCTTCAGCAGTCCTCATAGGCTTCCATTAGCTCTAAGCCTCTTACCTACCTTAAGTGATGTACTTTGATGACTCTCCTGGGACTATAGTAGGAATGAATGTGGATGATGGAAAGGAGGCTTCTTTTAGAACTTGTGAAGAGGACTGAGTTGGAGGACTGACCTTCTGTGCTGAGCAGGGCCCGAGTGTACAAGTGTGAGTGTGTGTGCGTGCGCTCAAATGTATGCCACATTTCTTTTGTCCTGCCTTTGATGCCTTTGCTAGTGGTTCTGGTTCTTTGCCTGTACTTTGTAAAATCCAGTCTATCTTTGATCTTTTCTTGAGGCCATGCTGCATTGGGTATAATAGAAAGATGGTGTCAAAGCAAAGGTTGACTAGGTCCCAGGTTCTTTAAGGATGGGACACTGCCTACTTTTCTCTATGTCCCCTCCACCCTCCATTCAGTGTGTGGCACCTAGTGGGTGCTAAGTGTGGTTTTGCTGGACTGACCTGAATTCTGCCCTGAGCCCACCCAGGGGCTTGTACCGCTCATCAGGAGTGACTTTGGGGTTGCCAGCTGTTTTGTCTGCTCCACTCACCGTGATCGCTAAGCAGAGCACCCTTGTCTGTCCTACTCTTCTGGCAAGGTTTGTGTTCACTCATGGCTCACTGTCCAAAATTCTTTGTCCTAAGAGATAGGACTTAAGCTGTTAAGGTCCGTCTTAAGTGCTGTTCAGGTCCTGGGACTGGTTTGCCTATGTACTGTGTTCGTGCTGTCTACCCACACTCGGATTAATTCCTTTCACACTGGACCTCTCATCAGCTGTGAGCACCAGAAGCCTTGGAATTGAATGCTCCTGTTTCCTCTCCAGTCACTGTTAACCATTTTACTTTGTTGTTTACCTGTGTGGCTATAGCCCTGGCCATAGGTTGTAATTAGAAACAGGCAGGTGTAAAAAGAGCAGGTGGTCTGTTGTGGCTTTGTGAGCTCACCGATGTGGTCGGAGGTGAGCTACGTACTGGGGCTGCGGGGGGGGCGGGTCAGAGAGGGATTGGGGGTGTGTTTGCCTTTCTATAAACACTTCTCCATAACTTCTTGTCCAGATGACCTACTGTCTGACAGGGATCTTTCCCCTTTCTCTCCAAACAAGTAGAGACACTACGGAGAAATGATCATTATCATCATCAAGAGAGTGCAGAGAGAGGGCGTAAACAGGGTGGGATGGTGGGAGAGGTTATTAGCCTAAGTGATATAAATGTTGACTCGTGTTGGGTGGAGATTGAGAGACTGGCAATTGTCTTGCCACAAACTTGGGAACACTGTAGTACCACCCAGGGATCTCCTGTCCCACTGGGCTGTTGTGAGGTTCTGTAAAACACTGTATACAGTGTAGGTGTTACTGCTTTTTTTCGACAAAGAATCTTTCTTGAACTTCTGATGCATGTGTTGTAGGGCAGCAAAATCAGGCCGTTGCTTAATTGGGTACAGCTTATGAGGAGCAATGAGCAAAGAGAGGATAGCCCATCTGTGTGGAGTTGCTCAAATGCAACAAGTCCTTAAGTCTTAAAGGCCATTAATCTCAAAGCCCACCAGTGCCACAGTATGAAATTAGACCTGCAGTGAACGGCTTTCAGTAGAAAAGTTCCACGACACCTGTCCCCCCTCACTGCTATGTGCCAGGCTGCCTTCACAGACACCTGTCCCCCCTCACTGCTATGTGCCAGGCTGCCTTCACACGTAATCTCCTTAACTCTTATTAGCAGCTCAGCAAAGGGGGTATTATCATTCGCATTTTCACAGAGAGTAAACTGAGGGTCAAAGACTAAGTAATTTACCCAAAGTCACCTTCTACCAAAGGTAGAAGTGGCAGAGCTCTTATCCAAACCCAAGGCTCATGGTATTTCAGTACCTGATCCTGCAGAGTTTCAATGTTGTCACTTAGTAGAGAAGCTATGTCTATAATACAAATTTGAGATGAGCCCTAAAATCCTTACGTGGTAAAGCATCACGAAGTGTTTTAATAACCTCTTTCCCCATCTGTAAAGGGGACGATAACACTCCCTGGGCTGTGATGGTGAAAAGTGGACCATGTGTGTCCACCCCCAGCCCTGGGCTCGGCACAGAGTAGGTGCTTTCGGCATATTTAGTGCTCTCGTCCCTACTCCCCTCCCCACGCTCTCTCTTCAGGCCTGAACTTGTCCTCTTTCTCACGTACAGCTTTCTTCCTTCTCCTCCCATCCCTCTCTGCCTGCCTTCTTCCACCCTGGCCTCAAGCTCAGGGCCATGCTGTCGCTGGCTAGATGATAGCCAATCACGGTATCATCCTAGATGAGGTTCCCTGCAGTTCAGTGGCTGCAGGAAGCCCGAAGTCTCAAGCTTATTTGGGTGTTTGTTTTGGGAGAAGAGACAAGAAGGAAAACAAAGAAGGTTCTTGAATGAAACCTCAAGCCATAGGAGCATCTGCAGAGGCACTGACTTCTGTCAGGCAGCTTGGCCTTCCCCAAGGGCTGCCAACTCATCTAAGGGCCATTTGGGTTTGAAAAATAAAGGCCACAGTTAGTCATTTCCCCCTAGAAAAACCCTTTGGTTCCACCACTGATAGGTGTGCCTGCATGCGTTCCTCTTATAGGCCCACGGGTCAGAGTAACATTCCTTCCCAATCCCAAATTTCTAATCCAAATAGACCCTTTAGTTCAGCAGACATTGACTTTTCTAGGTGCTAGGGTTACTGAGATGAAGTGGACGCCTCCTTGCCTTCAGGGAGTTTAGAGTCTGGGAAAAGAGGCATATTATAGACAGGCATAAATCATCGTGCAAATGTTGCAGTTGGTGTGCACAGCGCTGTGGAAAGTGGGATGAGGAATAATCACTGGAGGCATTATACAGTGATGCTGGAGGTAAGTTTCGAAGGATAAGAAAGGGAGAAGCAGAAGATGGTTCTGGGAGAAGGAAGGTGTGAAAAAGCAGCTTGCCCGGGACTTAGGGCTCGTGGGAGGAAGACAAGGGGAAGGTTGGCTGCAGCCCAGTTAATACAGAGCCTGGAAGGTTGTGTGAAGAAGTTTGAACCTTATTTGATCATACTTGTTTGGGGAGCTATCAAAGGTGAGTCTATTCGCTCTTTTGCTTGTTTGTTTTTAACTGACCTCAAAAGGGGAAAAAAATCACTCCTAATTCCTTCACATTATCAAATCAGCTGCTTTTATTTGTTTCCTATTTCCTTCCAGGCCTTACCCAACTGTTTACATGCTTTTTACAAATGCGATCTGCTTTTTTCCTTAATATCCTTTAAACGTTTTTCATGTTGCTGCTTGCTCTTTCTAATTATTACTTTTAATGGCCGCGTAATAGTCCACTGATTTTTCTGCCGTAACTTAAAGCAGTGTGGTAGAGTGAAAAGAGCCAAGGTTTTTTGTTTTTTTTTTTTTTTTTTTTTTTGCAGTACGCGGGCCTCTCACTGTTGTGGCCTCTCCCGTTGCAGAGCACAGGCTCCGGACACGCAGGCTCAGCGGCCACGTCTCATGGGCCTAGCCGCTCTGCGGCATGTGGGATCTTCCCGGACCAGGGCACGAACCCGTGTCCCCTGCATCGGCAGGCAGACTCTCAACCACTGTGCCACCAGGGAAGCCCGAGCCAGGGTTTTTAGTGTCAGCCAGACCTCGTTCAAATCCTGACTCTGGGGTTTACCATCTGTGTGATCTTGGACAAAATATTGAATTACTCTGAGCTTTAATTTCCTCATTTATAAAATGGGTTGGTCGTACACCTACCTTACAGGGCCATTGTGAGAATTATATCAAATTAGGCAAATGATGGATGCTGGCCTATAGGAGGCATTGCTCAGTGAATGGTAGCAGTGAATCTTTACTGTTCGGTTGAGCTTGATATTCTAGAAAGAAGGTAGGTGACCCTGTGGAGGCTTATTAGTTGGGGAGAGGAGAATCAGGGAGCCAGTTTGAAGGCCCTCGACATGCACCGTCTGATACAGTAGCCACTAACACATGGGGCTACTGAGCGCCTGAAATGTGGCTAGTCTGTGCTGGGATGTGTAGTAAATAGAAAATACACACTAGATTTAGTAGACCTAGTATGAAACAAAATATAAAACTTTATTAATGATTTTTATATCGAGTATATGTTGAAATGATAGTATTTTTTGATATATTGTGTTAAAAAAGATATTATTAAAATGATTTCCACTTGATTTTTCAGTGCGACTACTAGAAAATTTTAAATACTCTATGTGGCTTGCATTGTGTTTCTCTGGTTGCTCCTGCCAGAGTTAGAGTCCACGCGACCCATCTGATACTGGGGTGGAGAATCGGAGGGAGCCAGGAGACAAGGATGAGTCCCGGGTTGGGCAGCTGAGCGGATGGTGAATCTTTACATAGTTTTAGGGAAGACCGGGCAAGAGTAGATGGGTTTGTCTGTGTTTGTAGAAGCAGGTCATTAGCGGGTGTCCTCTGAGCAGTGAAATGAAAAGCAGGTATTTGGTCTGGACCAGAGAAGCTGTCCCTGCTTTCCTTCAGAGCTGCCATTCTGGCTGTCGCCACATCACACACATCCGTGGTGAGATTACTGACCAAAGTGCCCACTGCCGGGAGGGCTGGGAAGAGCTTGGCTGCTCCGCTGAGCTCCCAGAGTGCTCCAGCACTGGTTTGTACCGGAGCCCCAGGTGTTCCCACTTGCTCCTTCGTGGTCTCCCCCCAGGTCACCCCACACACTTCTCGGTAACACATGCAATATGTGGTATTACAAACACAGAAGTTGGAGGGGAAGGCTGCTCTGCAGGGATCGTAAGTGTCCAGAGTCCTTTTAGGCCCTGGTCAGTTGTGTGTCTTCACCTACTCTGGTTTGGGGTCTTCAGGCCTTTGTGGTTCCCTAATAGATGTAAATGGATATGACGCTGAGAGAGACTTCTGGGTAGCATTTCAGGTACCCAAATGCTATTTTGGTTTTAGAACTAGGAATTGAAATTGTACCTGGCTCTCGAAATATCCACTGTAGCCTTTCCTGAAGGGGTGCTGGGATATAGGGCCTTAAAATCAGGATAAAAGCAAAGAAAAATTATGAGCACTTTTATATACTCTCCTACAGTCTTGCCCTCCCCCACCCCTCCTCTCCCCTCCCCTCCCGCCCCGGGGGCTGAGCTTAGGAAACCGCAGATTCAAGATGCATTTCAGTCGGGGAAGAGCAAGGAAAGTAGAATAGAGCAAGCTTGGAGGACAAAAAACAAACCACAGCAAGCACCAGAATCTGCCTCGGTTTGAGCAGTTTTATCTGACCTAGCCTGCCTGACTCCGGCACTGGGCGAGGCAAAAGGCCCGTGTAATAGGCGCTAGCACCACTCTGCCAGGGGCCAGAACACTGATTGTAGTTGTCAGTTGGGTAAAGAGTTTCAAGTTCTTGGTCAGCAATAGTACAACTATAGGAGTGTGTACATGGTTCATTCCTTCAGCAACCATTTACTGAGCTCTTCCTGTGTACCAGACGGTGGGATTAAAGTTTCAGCTGTAGGAGAGTATGTGAACGTTTTTATAGTTTTTCTTCGTTTTTATCTTCTGTCTTGATTTTAAACTTGTGATTTTTTTTTTTACAGTCACAGAACAAAAAACTATGTTTCACAACTTACAAAACTGATTATTCTTTAGGAATTCTATCATAGCTTGGTTACCAATTTTATTTTTTCTGAGAAGTTGGGAGAAATGTACTCTGTTCCCTCCCCACGTCTCTCCCCTCCTTCCCTTTTTGTCCCTGGGGAAAGATCACCTCTGACCTCAGGGAGCCCTAAGTCTCCCTTCCATCATATATATTCATGACAAGGCTTCATCTGCTAGACAACCCACTCCATCAACTCAGAGGAGCCCCATATGCCCTTAGTTTGGCTGTGACAGAGCAGCCCGAGGAGAAAGAGGGCCCCAGCTTGGCAGGCCGTTGGGTCCTCTGCCCCTACAGGGATGTATTTCTAAAGTAGTTTCATCTCATTGCAAAACCTGTGACTTTTTCCATACAACTGTGGAGAGCTAGGAATTGACCACAGGCCTGACACCTACGGGAGGTAGGTGTTGCTGGCTTGAATGCCCTTCAGTTGACTGGGGTGGGTGTTGGGGGTAGGTAGGTAAGGGTTGGGATATCTAGGCATAGCGGGCTGAATAGCTCTGAAGGCTTGTGTGCGCCAAGGCCCCGATGGACCTGCCCACCTGCCGCACTGTCTCTCCACACGTGCACAGGCCGCGCACACCTGCGGCTCCACGTGCCGCGGCCCCTGCGCAGGTGCTGTGCTGCTCTCCCCACTCTGCTGCCCAAGAAGTTCCCACTCGTCACCTCTCCCCGCCAACTCCAAGCCCCCGTCTCAGCATCACCTCACCTTCCTCACTCCTTACCCCACAGTCCTGCCTTTCTGCCAGCCCAGACTTCTCCAGATTAGAGCTCTGTAGGGACCTGGTCCTTTTAAAAATAAGAAGTAAAGAAAAGAGAGGAAAAACAGAAAGAAAGAAGCAAACAGAAGAATGAAACTGGACCGAAGAGGCAGTGGTGCCTCGAGCTATCTCACTGCATTACAATGAATATGGACTCTATTAAGCTCCGTTCTGCCTGTTAGTGTTTCCCTGGGCAACACAGCCCCCATATGGCAGGCATGCAGCAGATTAGGGGAGGCCCCTGGGTCTCATTGAAGGCCGGGGGCGTGATTGGCAGTTGAGCCTCCTCCCTACCCCCCCCTACTCCTCACACTTGACACTGCCTGTGTTTATCTAAAGCGAGGAGGGGGGGCCATTTGGAAGGTTTTTGTGCTGCTCTGAGAGAAGGGAGAGGAGAGGGGAGGGGGTTGCGGAGGACGGCGGTAGAGGCGGGGTGGGAAGGGGCAGGGAACGGGGGAAGGCCTCATAAATATTCAAGAGGAGCGGTGAATGGGGAGAGAGAAATAAAGCAGATGGAATTCGTGTTAAAGAACAGCACAATCACCCTGTTTTGAGCCCTCCGAAGACAAAAAAAAAGAAAAGGGAACGGCCTTCTAGGAGTGTGGAAGCTGCGCTTATCCAATTAGCAGGGTTGTCAAGTTGAATTTATATGGAATAGGGGTGGGGGGATTGAGAAGCGAGCGCGGAAGAAAGGAAGTGGTTTTTCTTTTCTCTCTTTTTGCCAGTTTAGCAACAAGGTTTGTGGGGTTTTTTTCTCACCTTTCTCTCTTTAAAGGTAGATCTAAAAACAAAAATCTCTTTAAGGAGATGAGGCCATTTTCAGGAAGAGGTATATATGACGAAGAAATAAGACTCCCTAGTAACTTTTTCCTCAAGGGATGGAGGCGGGGGAGAGGATTAGATTTGTCTAGTGGGCAAGTCAAGAGACCAGACCTTCTCTTTACTCGAAGGCAGAGGGGGCTTCTCTCTGGGGGGATTCCTCCCCAGAGCTAAGATGCTGTGTCCAGACTCTTCCTTTCCCCTTGCTTGGATGGTAAAGGGGTCTACCTGCCTGAGAAGAAATAAACTCTGTCCATGTTGTTAAGCAGCTTGTTATAAATGTGGAGTTCAGTGTGAATTAGCCCAGGTTTAGCTAATCTCCCCAGAATGCCTCTTTGCTTATATATTCCCTTCTCAAACCACCAATAGTTCCCCTCTGTCTATGGTGTTAATTTCAGACTCTTTTTCCTAGTCTTCCACGGCATGACCCAATCTCAGTTTCCTCCCTTGTCTCTTTTCATTCCTCTAGAATGGTCTCTAAGCTGGGGGCTCCAAAGGGGAAATATAAGATATTCCATTGGGGCACTGGAAGAAAATATTAGAGATTCTCTTATGGTTTATTTCTATCTACAAAAGGAATAGGAAAGAAGTTCAGCTTTCCTAATATTTAATACTGGAGTTGACAGTCTTTAATCTGTATGTCGGGCAATGACGTGTTGCAACAGAGAGATCTGCGTTTCTCGGAGGGCTTGACAGTGGGGACCTCACTCGCTTGATCATTCACTCCCCAGTTTTCTTGTTCTCTGTTAAGTGGATTTATAGATTATGTTATTTAGTTTTAACTAAATTAACTCTCACAAAAGGACAAGTAGCTTAAAAAGATTGCTGCAAAGAAATTGGGTTGAAGAGTGTGCTGAGAATCCGACACATGCAAACAGGATGAAAACAGCAGAGCTGACCCTTTTCAAGTCACATTAGGAGGTAGAAACAATAATAATGGGATCACATCTGATGAGAAGTGAACAAATTAATTAACATTCAAGCAGACCATTTGAAAGAGATTACATCCATATCATTAGTGATGAATCTAATCCTAAATAGACTTTCTGCCTTAAGGTATTAGCTTCATGATATTAGAAAACAATCGTGATTAACAAGTCATTAAAAAATGTGGTTTCACTTCTACCTACTCTTAAATTTTAGTTTGGCAGTATTGTGCGTTTAATTTATAAATAAATATGCATGTATTAGGATATTCTGGGAGATTTGCCCAGAGTGTTTTTCTCAGGAGAGAGCAAAATCAGAAAGGTCAGGAGACCACTTTCCAGATAAGCATCTGCTTGGTGGACCACCCTCCAAACAACTTTCCCACCAGGTCAGCGTCACCCTCTGTAGTGCCCTCCAGCTCTTACACGTGCACATATTCTAGGAGGCCCAGTTTCAAACCCACTTATCCAGAAAAACCTTTCCTGGAGGCCTGAAATTGAAAATGCTCTCCCCCCTCTGCTCATTTGCCACTTCCCATTTGCGACTAAACTGATATCCATTAAGGTTCTAGAGTAAAGAATGCTAAAGTTGTTAGATGAGAGTAATTTCAAAACCTCAGTGGTTTTATGCAACATAGGTTTATTTCTTCTCCTGTCATAGATTGTGCTGTCTTCCATCTCGTAGCTATGCCTTGTGAAACATGGGATGTGGCCCACTGGCAGTGGGAGGAGGGAGAAGCAGCCCCCCAATTCTCTTAACTCTCTTGGTCTGGAAGTGACCCAGAACGTGTTCACTTACATGTCATTGGCCAGTACTTGTCACCTGGCCCTAAGCCAACTGCAGAGCAGGCTGGGAAGTGGGGAGCTCATGGATATTTGCCGAGCACTGGCTGACTTACGTTCCAAGCTTTTTTTTTAAGCTTCTCAGGACAGGATCCATCTTCTAGTACAGTGCCTTGCGTACTGTCTTCTATATGATAGATCACAGTGATATTTTTTTCTTCCCAATAATAATAATGATAATAAAATCACAATACACACAGTCTTTTGTTTTTTGGGGGGTTTTTTCATTGTATTTATTTTTGGCTGCGTTGGGTCTTCATTGCTGCGCACGGGCTTTCTCTAGTTGCTGCGAGCGGGGGCTACTCTTCGTTGCGGCACACGTGCTTCCCATTGCAGTGCATGCACGGGCTCTAGGCGCGCGGGCTTCAGTAGTTGTGGCACGTGGGCTCAGTAGTTGTGGCTCATGGGCTGTAGACCACAGGCTCAGTAGTTGTGGCGTGCAGGCTTAGTTGCTCTGCGGCATATGGGATCTTCCTGGGCCAGGAATCAAACCTGTGTCCCCTGCATTGGCAGGCGGATTCTTAACCACTGAGCCCCACCAGGGAGGTCCCCTACACATAGTTTTTTAATAGAAAACATACACAAACTTTGGATAAGGAATAGGCTAGAAATATATTTAGAGGCTGGCTAGAGCATGGCTCATACTTAAGACCATCAAACCATTGTTGTTCTCCCCTGTGTGATGTCAGAGTGGTCTGCGTAGATGTTCCAGATATTAATCTTGAACTGTATTGCCTAATGTGGTAACCATTAGCCCTGTTGGCTAACTTAAAAATTCAATTCCTTAGTTATATTAGCCACACTTAAGTATTTAATTGCCACAAGTGCTAGTGGCTACCTAGCATCTTGGACAGTGCAAATATAGAACATTTTCATCATTGCAGAAAATTTTATCGAAGACATTCATGTAAAGAACAGGAAGAGATTCTTCCAGATTAGAATTCTAAATGGTAAAAGAATGAAAATGACCACACAGAAAGTTACTGTTATAGATAATGATCCAGGTGACATTTTTATGCCTAAGGAAGTAAATTCAAGAACATTCTAAATTTAGTTCTAAAAGCAGTTTTAAGCAGTTGGTTAACATGACCCGGAAACAATCTTCTGGGAGACAGTGTCAGGGGAGTGGAAAGAGCACCGGACTAAGGGTCAGGAGACCTGACTTGTAGCCCTGGATCCCTCTTAACTGGGAGACCTTCTGCAAATCACTCAGCCTCTCTGCACCTTGCTTTCCTCGTTTATAATACCTGTTAGGTGTTATCCAAAGCTATTAATTTTTCTGAGGTCCCTCCTGATTTAAAATGTTTCCCTTTAATTACGTCTGGGGGTAAAAACTTTTTACATTAGAAAAAAAATGCCCTTTCTTAAATCCTTCTCCTAGATCTGTCTAAACCCACATATTCAGCTGAGAATTAAATTCACTTGTTTGCCCAAGATTTCCCCCAATGTCAGTCCTCTGTGCAGAAGTACCACCCTCTTTCTTGAGGCCAGAGGGCTCCCAGCCCTCACCCTCCAGTCACTTGGCATCACCTTCGCAGGGCAAAACTTCTCTCTGCCTTGGAAAAGGCCAGTCTTACTCCACAGAATTGGGAACATGTGAAAAACATGTAACTTGGGGTCAGAAATATTCCTTTTTTCATCTAGCCAGCCCCTCTCAACCAATGGAACAAGAATTTTGTCAGATCTCATTCTTGCCACTGGAAGAATGTTTTTTCTTTTTTTGCGGTACGTGGGCCTCTCACTGTTGTGGCCTCTCCCGTTGCGGAGCACAGGCTCCGGATGCGCAGGCTCAGCGGCCATGGCTCACGGGCCCAGCCGCTCCGCGGCATGTGGGATCTTCCCGGACCGGGGCGCGAACCCGTGCCCCCTGCATTGGCAGGCGGACTCTCAACCACTGCGCCACCAAGGAAGCCCCTGGAAGAATGTTTTTAAGAAGGACTCTCTGTGTTACCTGCTAGATCACGTGCTCTTCTGTGTAGCTCATCTTGTTAGTGGTCATAGGACATCCACAGGGTGTGTTTGGCATTTTAGACCGTGGAGGCTTCTGTCCCAGAGAGCTGTAGTGGCCTGGGTGATCAGGGGATGAGATGTGGCCTCGGGTGCCCTTGCCTCCCTCTCGTTCCTGCCAGCCCGCCAGCCCTCTTGGGAGAAGGTGGAGCTGGCCTACTTCTGCTGATGATCAACTCTCAGTTGTTTGTAATTTTCTCTCGCAAAATAAATACTCTAAGGCTGTAATTTCTAGTGCTTGGTCTCAACCTTAGACGTGTATTCTGCTGCTGTTGTTTTTGGAAAGTTTTAAAAACGTCTGCTTGGAGATTATTTCAGTGGGAACATGTATGTCAGCAGTTCAACTTCTCAGATGCATTTTCTTTTATTTTTTGTGTCCAAGTAACCCTTAAAAATAGAAAGTACCTAGGCCTCAATGAGGAATTTATGTCAAGAATTCGTTTTCCCTTCTCTCTGCCTTTTTTTTTTTTTTTTTTTTTTTTTT
>NW_020837945.1:59420237-59429055 GCF_003676395.1 Aethalodelphis obliquidens
GTACGCGGGCCTCTCACTGCTGTGGCCTCTCCCATTGCGGAGCACAGGCTCCGGACGCGCAGGCTTAGTGGCCATGGCTTACGGGCCCAGCCGCTCCGCGGCATGTGGGATCTTCCCGGACCGGGGCACGAACCCGCGTCCTCTGCATCGGCAGGCGGACTCTCAACCACTGTGCCACCAGGGAAGCCCCCTTCTCTCTGCTTTTGATTTTTTTTTCTTGATCTCTTTTTCTGAGAAAATGCAGAAAAAATAAGAAGGATCTAGACCTACCTTGCATTGCCAAGAAAATTAACAGGCCTTACTGTTGCCTTCACCCACTTTTGAAATTGTACCTTGTTCAATTCACAGTGGGACAAAGTTACACTGCAGTTAGGTACTCCAGTTAAGTCCTACTTGCCTTTTTTTTTATTATTAAAAAAATGTTCTCAGAAACCTGCATTTTTGGAACTATTTTTCTAGACCAAGCTCACTAGGTAACTTCCTCCAGGAAGCAGCTCAGTTTCCCCAGCTGCTAAATAAGATGCATAATAGCTACGGTGATCCCCCCGCCTCTGTATTTTTGTCACGGTTCTGCTTTGCCGTGACGGAGACCCCATGTGTCCTGCTTTGCGCTCACTGAGTGGTATCTGCTTACAACTCTGTTGTGGGAGTTCATGAGTTAACTCCTTTCTCCCTCTTTGGACACCTGCTTCCTCACTCGCTCTCCCTCCTCAGCTACATTTTTTTCTCCTTTAAAAGCGGGATGGTGGCTGGCAGCAGTAGTGGGGTCTGTTTCTATTTTGAACCTTATAAATTATCCAGGGTGCAGAAGTAACAGGAATTGTTTGGCTGGCCCTCGTTAAGCAGGAGGGGGTCTGGGCTGAATTTCCTCAGTAAAATCTTTGTCGACTTTACAACCCAAACACCTCGGTGGCCACTCTGTGCTGGGATAAGAAACAGCCCTTCTGTCCCTTTGTCGGCTTGTCTTCTTTCTGCCTTTTACTACTTTGTATTCATTCTGTCTCCCTGCTGCCTCCTTACTTTCCTTCTTCCTTTCTTGGGGCAGGGGTAGAGCAGGTGTGGGCAGTCTCCTCAAGGAGTTGGGGAAAGAGGAACACGGCATGAGCAAGCAAGTTCCCTAAAATCCTGTAACTGGTCATTCATGCAGTGTTCTAGATAAATACGTTATTTCATTGGGGGAAAGTAGAGAATTAAAGCTAGTATCTGGATGATGGAGGGGACACCAAAGGCTTGCTTTTTGGTGTTTGTCTGTAACTATATTAATGAACTTAATGAACAGTGATTAAGAAACCACTGTTAAAATTCCTCGTTGTTCTACCTCACCCTATTCCAACTCTGTTCGTCAAGCACCCACTTGGTGCAGAGGGCTGGTAGAAAAAAAACATGAAAAGCCTACTATTGTGGTTAAAAGCACAGAACTTTGGAATGAGCCCAACCTGGGTTTCATTCCAGGCCTACAGTTTTATGACCTCGGGCTAGTTACTTACCTTGTGGAACTCAGTTTCCTCACCTGTAAAGTGGGGATAATAGTCCCCACCATGTAGAGTTGTTCTGAAGATTAAGAGAATACCTTGTGCAAAGAGCTTAGCAAGATACCTATTGTGGTAACAGGCGTGTCCTCCCTCCCACCACGGCTACCCTCCCCTGCCATACTCACATCCTTTGCAGCTTCCCTTAACTTCACTTTGTTAATAACACGACCCTCTGATTTCCTGGATTGTCTGGAAAAGAGCAAAAGCTCTCTCTACCCCAAGAGGGAAAAACTTGTCAGGAAAAGCTTAAAATTTTTCTTTCAAACCTCTTTTAGAAAATGTCCCCTTGTTCTTCCCCAGAAGAGTGGAAGTCCTCTGATGTTGAAGACACGAGACAAAGAGAAGGATTAAAAATCAAGGGGAGGGCTTCCCTGGTGGCGCAGTGGTTGAGAGTCCGCCTGCCGATGCAGGGGACACGGGTTCGTGCCCCGGTCCAGAAAGATCCCACATGCCGCGGAGCGGCTGGGCCCACGAGCCATGGCCGCTGAGCCTGCGCATCCAGAGCCTGTGCTCCGCAACGGGAGAGGCCACAGCAGTGAGAGGCCCGCGTACCGAAAAAAAAAAAAAAAAAAAAATCAAGGGGAAAGGACTCTGCCCTAGAAACCGTTCTGAACATCAGTGTGGGGCCAGGCCCTAGATCTGGTTTGGAGGGGTGCTTGTTTGGCAAAGCAGTGTGGCCCTCTTAACTCTCTAAGTAGCTAGGTGAAAAGCCAGAGGAGCTTGGAGAACGGAGAGGTTTAGGCAAATCTCAAGCACTCCCTAGCACAGAGCAGGAGCCTCGAAGCCCAGCCTCAGTCCTCTGTGAAAGGAGCCATGGGTGTTGAGAGGCCCAAGACCGGCTCTTACAACAGACCGTACAAGTAGCCAGAACTCCAGAGACTGGAGAGCGTAACACAGCTGTCAGCTGGGCAGCTTAACTACCTCCTATGACTTTTCAGTGGTGACTGTAAGTTTTTGAAAGAGTCGCTGGTTTAGATAAACTGGTCCAAAAGTGTTCGCATTTTGAGTATATGTCACCCTCCTGGAAATATACTGTTACTGTTGCCGCATGTGCACGATTCAGGAATATGCATCCTCTGTCTAGATCATTGTGGTGCTGCCTTCAGTTACCTGAATCTCACTCTACTGTCTCCCTGCCTAGCAGGGTGTTGGCACACCTTCCTCATTGGTCTCATGTCCTGTAGGTACAGCAGTGAAAACACAGAGGCAAGATCTTGGTTTCGGCTGTGACAGAAGTGTGTGTACATTTGCCTCTTTGTGATTTAGATGAATCTTTTAAACACCATAGCTTAAACGAGGCATAAAGAAATAACACTGTAGAAGGGGCGGAATTAAAGTTCTAGGCAGGCAATAAGAGGGTGGCTGATGGTAGCCGAGATATGTCATCAAGCGGCTAGAGGAGCAGTACAGTCTAGACCCCCAAGGAAATGTTCTGGGTGGAGATGCAACACAGCAAGCCGTCAAGAGTGCAGATTTTGTATTTTCTAATTTCCTTTGTGATTTCTTCTTTGATACATAAGTTATTTAGAAATGTGTTAACTCCCAGTATTTGGGGCTTTCCTAGATATCTTGTTTTGTTGGTTTCTAATTTAATTCCATTGTGTTCAAGTAACATACTCTGTAAGATTTCAGTCTTTGGAAATTTTATGGCCCAATATTCGGTCTGCATTTGTGAACATCGCATATGCACTTGAAGAGAATACTGTTGTTGGCTCTAATGATTAATGAATGTCAATTAGATCAGGAAGGTTGACATTGTTATTCAGATCTTCTATATCCCTACAATTTTTCATCTAACTGTTCTATCAGTTATTACCAGGGAAGTGTAACAATTGCCACTATGATTATAAAACTGCCTAATTTCCACTTTAATTCTGTCATTTTTTTAAAATGTATTAGGCATATGCACATTTATGATTATATACTCAAGATGTGTGTGTTTCACTATGTGAAAATTTTATGTCACTAAAATTTAAAATGATCTGATTAGGACTCAGGGCCAAAAAGAATGTGTATAAAGGAGATCCTCTGAAAAAAAAAAATGATCTGGCAGAAGACCAAGATAAAAATGAAATTGTCTATTAAAAAAAATGTACAGATTTTGTAGAGATGGAAAATACCAGAATTTCAGCACTAGGGGATGGAGAGAAGAAGAGGGGCCTTGGCTGAGTGACTTTTGTCTGTGTTTGTGTCTGGAGTTACAGACGTTAGACAAGCTGAGGAGGGTTGGTAGGTTTCAGGAAATCAAAGAATGTTGACAAGGATGTAGGTGAAGAGCTGGGGTGACTCATAACAGGAGATCTTTCATGAGCCTCTGAGACTTTAGGATTCATTAATTAGTAGCATCCCCTACCTGAGGGATGTAGCATGCATTCAGTATACTGTGACAGCACTGTGCACAGTAGTCTAAACTAGCAGCATGGTGTGCCATGTAGCCTTGGGCACCTAGCCTCCTGCAAGCAAATGGTAAAGAGAACTGCATCCTTTCCAGCATCTGTGCTGGCTACTCACTGCCCTGAGCCTGGGACATGGCTGCCGGTCTCCGCCTTTCCGTGTCCTGGGCTCTCCTGTCCTCGTTGCTATGGGTGCACTGGGCAAGGCTCTGGCCTTCTTACCATGACATCACCTTCTAGCTCAAAGGGGCAACTTAGAAGCAGCTTATGTTAGATGAGAAATGGCATGAGAGTGTTCTTTAGTCTTCCAACAGCCGGCCAGGTCAAGACTTTGAATGTTACCACCTGTGTGTTGGAAGCAGGGGCATGGGGACAAAGCCAGGCCCCATGGCTACCACAGGGGTGCCCCAGGCATTCTTACCACAGCCGTTTCTCTCTCTTTTTCGCAACAGAGTGTAGCAGGGATTGCGGTACCTCTTTGAGTGACTCCTTTGGCTTATGGGACGTTGACACACCATGTCGCGTGGGATGATGATAACGCAGAGAGGAAAGAGGTCCGAGGTCACACTTGCTTGCCTCCTCTTGGCCATGGCCGGCTGCTTCGCAAACCTGAGTGAGTGTTTTCCTTGCCTTCTCGGTGGCCCTTCTGGGAAGAACACTTTGCCCCTAGTGTCAGAGGGAATCATCAGGCATTCTACAAGGACCCTCTAAAAAGGCCTCCTTCCTCCTGGATTTCAAAGAGCATTTCCTTCCCACTGACCTTCAGGGACACGCTCAATAATACAAGATGAGAAATGATCTCAGTAACATCATATTGGTTGTATTTTAATCATTTGAAACTTATACTAGGGAGGAGTAACGATAATGACTGAACTACCTTTTATTGAGCACTTAACTATATGGCATTACAGCAGGCAGTTTACATGCATTGTTTGTCAGCTTCCCAGCGACGCTGTGAGACATATATTATTAGTCCCATTTTACAGATAAGAAACTGAGACCCCAAGAGGCTAAAGTTCCCTGGCTCAGAAGCAGTGGCACTGGGATTCAGACACAGCTCCTGTTCAGGTCCAAAGCCTGAGCTCTTGCCTTCACACCACACTGCCACTCCAGTCTACTTTCTGGGGAAAAGGCCAGGTTGGGGAAATGGACCCGAGGTCAGCAGAGCTCTTCAGAGAAAGGTCAACTCCTCTCTGGGTTGCTCGACTCTGAAAGGCTGCCTGGGTGCGGTGCTTCTGAGTAGGTCATGCTGTTGGTTTCTTGGGGGTGTCGGTTCATCGCTACATCCCTGTTCTTCCTCCAGACGAGGTCCCTCAGGTCACTGTCCAGCCTTCTTCCACCGTCCAGAAGCTCGGAGGAACCGTGATCTTGGGCTGCGTGGTGGAGCCCCCCTGGATGAACACCACCTGGCGCCTGAACGGGAAGGAGCTGAATGGCTCGGATGATGCCCTGGGCGTCCTCATCACCCGCGGGACCCTCGTCATCACTGCCCTCAGCAACCACACTGTGGGACGGTACCAGTGTGTGGCCCGGTTGCCTGCAGGGGCTGTGGCCAGCGTGCCAGCCACCGTGACACTAGCTAGTGAGTACTGCTCCTCTGCCCACTCCCATTCTCTCTCTGTCCCCCACCCCAATCAAACCCCCTGTCATCAGTCCCACCATAAAAGGGGCCTTGCCCACTGACGTTTCCAATCAGAGAGTGGTGGCTGCCCAGTAATCTCCAGTGGCTGGGGACCTTTGTGCTCTCTGAGTAGAGGCAGGGTCTGGAGTGAGCGTCTAGAAAGAAGGAAACTTGACATGGTTGAACTGTTTCTGTGGGCCCCAGAGCTGGGCCACGCCGTGCCTTTCTACTTGGTCGCCCTGTGGTCTTCGATGTCGTTGTGCCCCCCGCCCCCCATCCTCGCAGCAGTTGCAGTGAGAGCGTGTACAGGGCCACGTGTGGTCCGAACAGAGCCCCCCCATTCCCCCTTGGCCTCCTGCCTCTCTGCGGGGCAGGCATAGTCTAAATTCCTGAAACAGAAGTAGTGGAACACAATGAAAAGGCAACTGTGGGACAGAGGGTAGAGAGGAAGAAACGAGGTGACACTTTGGTTCAAGGAGGCTGCCGGGAGAGGACTTCATGCTACTCTTATATGTAATTACCACTTGGGCACACTATTGTGCCCAAGCTCAATACACACAATACACACTCAATACACACATTACACATTTTCTACCCATGGCACATATGGGAAACGAGGCTTGACTGGTTACATAAACTTCCAAAGGCTTATTTTGGAAGCGCAGCCGCAACACCCGCTCTTATATGTGGAGTCTATAGCCAGGACGTTCACTTGGCCCTTGAACAATTCAGGGTGAGGGTCGCCGACCCTCTGGGCACTCGAGAATTGGCATATAACTCATAAGGGGTCCTCTGCATCCGCAGGTCCAACCAACCTCGGGTCATGCAGTGCCGTAGTATTTACTGTGCGGGAAGAGATCCCCAGCCACGTGGCCCCACGCAGTTCAAACCCATGTTGTTCAAGGTCAACGGTATTAAGAATTACCTCCCCTTCCTGGTGGCTGAAGCCTAGGAAACAGGGGATCTTGTTGAGAGTTCCATGGTGTTTGGGCTTAACCTTTTAGAAGGTCTCCTGAGCTTGTTCCCTCACGACTTAGCTGTGCCTCCTTATCCCGGACAGCCCTGCTTCCATGTCACCATCGTTATCACCCTCCTGGACCATGTGGCTCCAGGAGGTTGGTGGTCCTTATGTTACGGGCCACACCTAAGGCAGCCAGCTTCTAAGATGCTCCTTAAGCGTCAGCTGGGGTCCCTGAGGTGTGAGGCGTGAGTCCTGGGGAGAAAGTGGTGAGAGAAGGGGGAGTAGAAAAGCAGGCGAGAAAAGGCCCCGCCCTGCCCTCTGGTTTCCAGATCCCTAGAGGGACTTCACTCCCATGGTAGAATAGAGACTGGAACGAGGCTGGCAACAGTATTCCTGTTTCCTGGGGAACCAGTTTAGCAGCCCTGCCCTCTTCTCAGAGGAGGCCGGAAGACAGGGTGGGTCCCTAGCTACCTCCCTAGTGGGGGAGGCCAAGCTGGGCTGCATCTTGGAGCCCCTTTGCCTCTGTGGCTGCAGCAGCATTCACTGAATCTGAGTGCCAGGCCTCTGGGGAGCAGGCTTAGGGTTCGGGTTGGGGTTCAGTGAGGAAGGCAGGCCCTGGGCCACCTGCTGGGCCCTCCCCCCAGGTGTGCTGGTGGGCTGGGGCAGGGTGCTGGGAGAGCTGGGTGAGGAGGGTGACAGGGGTCAACTCGTCATAACAAGAAGGGCTGAGGCCAGAGCTACACTTCTTACCATCATACTTCTCTCGTAGATTTTTAAATTATAATTCAATTGACTCTAGAAAGTTTAGAATATATGGAACATAATGTCTCCCCACTGTCCCTGTACAACCACCATCATCATTTTGGAGTATACCCTTCTGGTCTTCATCCCTACCTATATTTTTACACTACTGAATATACAGTTTCTGTCTTTATTCTCTCCCCTTTGACATCGTATGACAAGCATTTTCCATTGGTCATATGACCGGATTTACTTTTTCTTTTTTATTGAGTATAAAATGCATCCAGTAAAGTACACAAAACACACGAATGTTAAGTGAACAGCCCAATGTGTTTTTCGCGTGTACGTACCGTGTACCCACCGCTCTGGCACGCTCCTAGTTAATCTGTCCCCCGTCCCCCTCCAGAGCAGGAGCACAGTTGCTCATGGCCCTAGAACATCCCAGGGTGGCTCTACCATAGTGTCCTGAACGCTCTTCCTAGGGCTGGGCAGTCGGGTCCTTGCCCGTTGTTCATTATTACAAATGAGAGGTGCCTTTTAGCAACCTTTGTGCCTTTAGCAATGCCGCTCCTCCAGGAGGTTTGCTCACCTGCAAATGGTCAGCCCTCGTCTGTGAAGACTTGGGAGACTCCCTAACTTGGCCTGATCACAAGCCAGCCTGAACCTCTCATTGTTTGGAGAACGGGAGAGCTGGAGAGTATAAGATTTATTTTGGAGCCCTCCTTCTACTTCAAGGTGAATCTGTGTGAGGAGAGACAATTTATAGCCTTTATTTTAAAAAAAAATCCTGGCCCCTTCTTTCTCTGGTGCTCAAAGGGATCTGCAGTTGGCAGTGAGGACAAAGGGAATGGTTTGGTTGCAACCCAAGAAGGCGCAGTGAGAGAAGAGGGGGCTTGTGCAGAAGCTGAGGCGAGTCTTGTTTGAAAACCAAGAGCTATTGGCTTGTCATTTAGGCATGAATCAGAAGAGAAATGTTTGGGCCTGACCAGAAGATGGATGGAGAAGTGCTGGAAATGGGGAGCGCGGGCTTGGAGGGTCTGTGTCCTGGGGAGAGGGAGTTGGTGGACTGGAACTACAGCCTCCCAAAGTTGGAGGAGGCAGTGACGGGGTGGCGGGAAGGCGGGAGAGAGGGGTGCTGTGCTTGGGTTAATGCCATGGGGGATTTGGCCCAGACTCAGCAGCTAGATTAAGTTTCCCAGAGCACATTCCTGAGCAGAATGGGGGCTGTGTTTTGCTGGGTGGCTGGTGTGCGAGGGAGGCCGAGCGGCAGAAGGGATTATGGAAGGCACGTTCTGCATTCAGAGGCGAGGCCGGCAGTGGTGTGCCGGCGCTCGCACGCATGCACGCACGCACGCACGCCCACACTTGGTGTTTCAGGCTTCCTTCTCCTCTGGCCTCTCCCCAGTGCATTCAGATGTTCATCCTCAGGCAGGGTACTTGCTGTTTGGCCTCCGTGGCAGGGCGCTGCCTCCTCCATCTCGGTGAACCCCTAGAGATCACTGGGACTTTCAGTGATGGGGGCATTCAGTGATGGGGCGTTCAGTGATGGGGGCTTTCAGTGATGGGGCGT
>NW_020837945.1:59429065-59643002 GCF_003676395.1 Aethalodelphis obliquidens
GGGGCGTTCAGTGATGGGGGCGTTCAGTGATGGGGCGTTCAGTGATGGGGGCTGAGACCTGGCTTGAGGATTCAGGGATGTGGAGGAGGCTGCTGCCAGAACTTCCCTGGTCCAGACCACTTTTACTCTGATGCCAGGGGGTGCACTTGAACTTTACCCCTGCCTGGTGACATCAGCCTGTGTTCTTCAGGTAAAATGGGACCACCTGAAGTCTCACCTGTGCACTCCCACCCTCTCCTCCAGGTGGTCCTGGCTGTGTGGAGAACTGCTTTTCTTACTCTCTGTGGAGGTGCCCTTCCCACTCTCTTCTGTGGCGATTTTTTTCCCCTTTTCACTTAAGCTTTCTTTGTGGTGAATCTCTCTTGCTGCTAATGCCTCTCTTCAGAGCATGTTTAATTCTTTTTGAAGTGCTTTGACTTTGCTCTCCTTTCTTACCTCTCTTCCCCTTACCTCTCTTTTCACAAGCTTCACACCCGGGCACCACCACTTTGTGAGCCTGAACCAACAGCGGATGTTGCCCGTGGACACCGCATTCCTTGTTGCTGGACCCCGAGGCATCCTTAGCGTTGTTCTCCACACAGCACAGCACGTAATCACAGCCAGTTCAGAGCCGGCATGCAGCGTGAAAGCTGTTTCCGACCCCTTACCACTCGTCATCTACCATTCAGATAAACTCCTAATAATTCTTCATTTTTACCTTCTTTCTATCTTTTCAGTTAATTCTCCCAGTCATAGTTGGAAATAAAATAAGCGGTAACTGGGTAATAATTCTATATCTGGGGATTTTAGTCCTCAGGCTAATGTGAAGTCTTATGCTGGTGCTGGTTTAATTGACAGCCGATATGTAACCCCTCCGTAAGGTCTTTAAGCCCTAGGACCAGTCACGTACTCCTGAATTATCCTTCTCTGGCATCAGAGATCAGAGGCAAGACAGCTGACAGGAAGGGAAGGAGTTCCCCTTAGGCAGCTGTGTCCATGACTCTGTGCCTTTGAGGAAAGGTCAGAAGGGGACAGGGGCCCTTTGTTACCATAATTTAACCCATGAGTGAAATGAAGAGCCCAACTGGTAGGATGGAAAAAACAAGAAACTTAAACCGAGGATCTTTTTTTTTTTTAAGTTTTAACTCTGCCACTTAAGAGTTAATGTGGCTTTGGGCAAGTCACTTGATTTCTCAGATTGCCACAACTGTGAAATGAGCACAGTAATGATTACATCATCCATCTTATGGTTTTGTTTTGTTTTGGTTTTTAGAGAATCAAATGAGAGAGTATATGATAGTAATATTTTGAGGCATTTTATGAATTCCAGACTTTATTCACTCACCCATTTGGTCAGCACATATCCGTGGAGTATCCTCTTGCAGAAGGCTCTGAGGCCGGTGCCCAACCCTGTGCTGCCCAACTGCATTCTGGGAGCAGCCCTAGGACGACAGAGCCCAGGAGGGGCAAAGCTTCCGTCACAGCCAGAGCCAAGAGAGAGGACTGGCTTATCAGGAAGAGAGAGCAAACCCATTTCCTGTGAAGTTCTCAGCTTCCCCTACTCACATGTTCTCCAACCTGGGTTCCCACCTCCCCGCCACCTTTGAGAGCAGCCCGTAGTGTCACTGCATATATGTTGTCAGTGTAGCCCGCAGAGCTGCCCATTTATGCTTGTGTTGGCTCACTGCTGCTTATTGTTCCAAGGAGACAGTGCTGGTTTGCGCTGGCAGGATGGGCCGACCCTGGCCCTTGGCCTTGTGAGTTCCACAAACAGAAGCCATGACTTCTTACTCAGCTCCCCAGCTCTGATTCCCATCAGACACTTCCTTAAGGTCTTCTGTGCTGTGACCCTGAATTAGAATAGGCCATTAAGGATTGCTGTCGACATTAAAAAAAAATATATTTTTAGCTTCCTTTATCCTTGTTTTTATTTATTTTTTAATTAATTAATTTTTTTTTTTGGCGGTACGCGGGCCTCTCACTGTTGTGGCCTCTCCCGTTGCGGAGCACAGGCTCCGGACGCGCAGGCTCAGCGGCCATGGCTCACTGGCCCAGCCGCTCTGCGGCATGTGGGATCTTCCCGGACCAGGGCACGAACCGGTGTCCCCTGCATCGGCAGGCGGACTCTCAACCACTGCGCCACCAGGGAAGCCCTATCCTTGTTTTTAGTCAGGGTTCTCCAGAGAAGAAGAGCCAATCTCTCCCCCCACCACATATATATATAAAATGCATGTATGTATATATACACACACACATATATACACACATACATAATTATATAAACACATAATTTTGTGGAGAACATACATATGAATATATATACACACATATAATTATATATACACATGTAATTTTATGGAGAACATATATATAATTATACACACACACACATATGGGGAGAGAGAGAGAGAGAGAAAGACGAGTAGAGAAAGGAAAAAAGAAAGGGAGAGAAAGATTTATTTTAAAGAATTGGCTCACATGATCGTGGAGGCTGGTAAGTCCAAAATCCATAGGGCTAGCCGGCAGGCTGGAGAGTCATGAGTCCCACTAGGGAACCAGCAAACCAGCCATTGTCCTGAGTTCAATATCTGGGTGTTTTGGAGATTCGTGTCCTGCGAATTGGGGAGTGTTTAGAATTTCCAACAGCACGGTAAGACCTAGTCCCTCCTGTTGAGGATCTCTTAGTCTGATGGAGAAGGTGGACTGCATTTACATGTTAGCCATGAAGCAGGTCAGTCAGACCCATGAGTTGCCTAATAGAGATATAAACAGATTTTAATGGGAGTTCAGGTGAACAGTGATTCATTTCAGTTTCAGGGGATTGAGGAAGACTCAGGGTTGAGCCTTGAAGAATGTGTGAGGGACAACCTTTCTCTCTAATTTTTTGAGTCCTCCCATCCCTTTCTCAGACCTTCAACAACGAAGTTCAGCTTTCTACATCCTGTACTTAGACCTAAGCCCAGTGCAGTTTCTTGGACGGTGCAGATAATTCCATAGTGAGTTCAGTCAGATCCTGAAATTAGGATGAGGTGGCAAGACAGAGACAATCACCCAGTGGCTGTATTTCCCTAGGAGGGGAAAGGAGTCTGCCTCTGAAAGCTGGGTCTGAAGATGCCCTCCAGGCAGAGGGTGAATCTGCCTTTGCTGGGAGAGGCAGAGAGACAGCTCCACACGGTGGTATAGTTGGAAAAGGAGAACTAACTTGAGCTTGAAATCCAGCTGCTTTCTGCCGTAAGCGTTGTGTATTTTACTTTGCCAGTTGGACAAGAAAATTATTGAAAGACAGTTTAAACCTAAAAGGTACTAAGCAACTTGAGTACCTAAATAGGAGATGACTAAGGAATACCTTACAGCTTTAGGCCAAAGTCACATTAACCCTTTCTGTTTTCTAGTGGATACAGGCAGAAATTCACACCTCACAAGAATTTCCCCTGGTATTCTGGTGAAATCTTCAAAGGGCTTTGGCAATGCTAATCCCAGTAGGCCTGGCACAGGTGCCCAGACAAATGTGTGGAGTTAGCTCAGGGCATCATGGCAGCAACTGCCCCAAACAGCCAGGGTTCCAATTCTCTATTTAGCAACCGTCAGTATTTACCAAAAGAGGGCTCAGTTCCAAGGTGCATCTTCTCCCAAGGACATGCTTAGGACTCTTAACCTACCCCACTCCTCTCCTCAGTCTGTTCTTTGCACACACACCCATATGCTTAAATAAAATCCTAGGTTCGTTTTCTAAGCTAAGAGAAAAGGGAAGGACCACACAGTGTGTTAAGCAGGTACAACTATAGATTCAGTGAGCCAGAACAGACTTTAAGAAGCCTTTTGCGCAGGAAGACAAGGGGAGGGATTGATTAGCTTGCTTGAAATCACTGGAACCTCTAAAGAACATGATGCAAGATGGTTCTTTTAAAATGAAAAAGAATCAGGAGAGCAAATGAGTTCCTTGGCTCTCCTTTTTTTGTGTGTGTAGAAGAGTTTAGGGATTTCTACCCTGATCTTATTTTTTAGACTTGCAACCATTTTTGGAATCTGGTAATAGTCCCAGGAACTATAGAACAGTGAGCCTGTCCTGCAAATGGGACAAAATGTTCAAATCTAAATAAAGGACTATCACTTAATACTGAGGGAAAAAAAGGTAAGTAAAAGGAAAAAAAAAACTTGCTAAGGCAGAAACAGCATGTTTTTTTCTTTAGGGAAAATTGTGCTTCATTTTTGGTGAGTGCGTTCCTTTTCTACTTAAAAACATTGAAAAGGCATCACAGAGTAAGACCCAGGCTGCAGCGTGACGCTTAAGCCTCCCTCTCAGCCCTACCTCCCACTCCAGAGCCAGCAACCCTGCCATTTCCTCAGCTAGTCTTGCACTGGTTTTTGGAATGGCTCTCCATCCACCTGTAACAACCTCCTTTCCGTTCTCTTCCCCAGAGAGTTCCCACCTCCCTTGGGTTAATAAATTCCTTCTCAGTTTTCAAGATTCAAGTATCTTCTCCTCTAAGAATCTTTTCTTGACCCCCTCGACCCCCCAAGTGTGGAGTGGGGCCCCCTCTTCCCGGCTCCCTACCATCCCGAGTTTACTTCTCTAGGCCTCTCCTGCCACCGTCTCTTTGCCCTTCACCTCTGTGACCACCACACTGCTGCACAGCAGTGGGCCTGGCACAGGCTAGGCCTTCGGTGAATGTCTAGGGAGAGGCAGACTCCCAGATAAGATGTGGTTGAAGTCTAGAAGATCAGAAAGGGCATGCAGAAGGTGAACAAAGATTTCTTCACCAGACTATGACATAGTAAAAATTTTGAGGAAGTAAACAAGAAAGGATGAAGCAACATCTTGGGGTATAAACAGACTGAAAATACAAATAGATTCAGGAAGGGTTTAGAAAAATTGATGGACGTCAGAAGCGTGAAGCAGTTTTAGAGGAAACTCTGGAACGTTTGAAGGGAGACGCCAGTGGAAGTGGCTCCACGTCCTACCAGATGCTTCACGGGACACTGTCAGAGAGGGTGGGCAGACGACATGGGTAGTCATTACTGCTTTTAGGACTACGTAGTTCCCAGGTGTGCGGAGGGGAAAGCGGGAACCACTGTGGGTCCCACGGCCTTCAGACTGTGCCCCCGCCTCTCCCACCTAGAATTCTGTTTGTAAAGGCCACGCTGAAGGGTTCACGTCCATTGTTCCTCTGAACGCCTCCGTCTTCTCTCCTCTCTCTCTTCCTGTACAGGCCGCCAGCCTGCCAAAGGCCATGCCAGGAAGCAGCTCTGGCTCTGATGAGTCTAGACCACCGGGATTCACATTAATTTTCCCATTGCTAAGTTTCTAGTTTATATTTGGTTGATCAGAGAAATATGTGTGATGTGGGTTGCTGGCAAGTCAATCTTCTTTTTCCTTCTTCTCTCTTTCCCCAGTGTATGTTTTCAAACCATTTTATTCCTTCGTCTAGTCCAAAAGAAACTCCCCAGTTCTGCTAGCCAGCCCTACTTCACAGCAGCACTGGAGTCAAATAAATGGGATTGTCTACAGACATCTTCTCTGTTCATCTGGCTGCCAGACTCAGTGGAGAAACGGCTCCCATCCTTGGTTTGTGTTCAACGATTAATAACATTTCTCATTCTCATATGTCTTTTAAAAAATATATATTTTTAATTGGTTCAAGCCAAGAAATTCCTGAAGCATTAGGCCAGTTTACTGCAAATCATTTAATGACATTGCAAACTAGGTTCTTTTTCGTTTCCTCCTCCTTCCTCTCGCACCCCTCCTTTTATGCCCTCTCTCCTGTCCTCCCCACCTCCAGTCTTGACTCTGATCTTCTGCTCTCCTCCCTCTGGGCCTTTCATCTCTTCCCCAACCTCAGCTTTCTCCCACTGCTCCAATCTAGGTGCACACCCCACCTTAACTCAAAAGAAAAGAAAGAAACACAAGATTTAACAACTAATATGTTTGGCATCTACCAAGGTTTTTCTCTCCCCCATAGAAACTGTTTTTATTTAAATAGCATGCCTTGCTTTCATCAGAAAGTGTGTGTGAGAAATTTCATGTCACGTTTCCATGGCTGTCAGGAGACAGCTTTGGAGCCAAAATTATGCAATTGAACAGGCAGAAAAAAATCCTGAAGAGAGCAAATGTATTTGTCCACTCTTCCAGCCTGCAAAGGGACGGTTACTCACTCCACCAACCCCCTTTCTAAGTTGTTCTGGAGATCGAGGTAACCTAACTTAGGTTGGAATGCTGGTGAAGGTGGCAGGGACTACACCTGGGGACACCACTCGTGCGAATTGTTGTACCCTGCCTTGTGTGTTGTTTTAACTGTCTTTTCTATTAGAGTAAAGCTCCTGTGGTTAGGAACTACGTCTTTATCTTCTTGGTATCTTTGCAGCTTCTGGATGGCTGAGTGAATGAATCAGTGGTGTCTGGAAGGATGGTATCGTGCCAGATGCCGACTGCATAATATGCAGATTTTGCCCAGCCTTGTGGGCCGCAGTTGGGTTTGACTTCAGTGGTCTGTGTGCCGGGGCTATGGACTAGTCATAGGCTTAGTCACTACCCAGAATGCGTGGCGTCTGAGAGGCCCGCCCATCCCACAGTAAACCCCGTCGACTCACCAGAATCCAGGCAGTCCCACCTCTAACAGGAACACCGTCAGGACCCAGCCTCCACTCCGCTTCTGCAGTCCGTCACCATGGTTTTCCACTTGTAGCGCACTTCCTTTCAGAGGCTTGACCATGGGGTCGTGCCAGGCCATGGCTCCTCAGGTGACTTGGAGATCAAGTCGTGCTGTGATTCTCTGCCCGTCCGTGAAGCAGTTCAGGGCACTGGAGAGCCCCTGCATCGCAAGAGCCCACACAGGGAGGCAAGGCCTAGGACCCTTCCCCTGCTCAGACAGCGCCTCCCAGTCCATCAGTAGAGCGGTGAGCCCCGGGCGCTTGGTTCTACTTCCTCTGCACCTTTGCTGCCTTTCAGAACACGCAGGGATGGGCCACAGGGTCAGCATGTCACTGGGGTACTCCATCAGGCAAGCTCTTTCTACGTTTTGTAACACTGGCCGTAGACGCAGCAAGCCAGCACAGGGGCAAAGTTGAGGCCTGGCGGCCAGGAGAGTTAAGGGGTTGGATGATCAGTCAGCCTAGAAACTTGCCGATGGCCACGAGGCTGCTGAGCCTCCCGGCAGCGTTGCCAAGTGAGCCCAACTCAGTCGCCTCACGATCTGGTGGATCCCATCCAGCCTCGGCAGATGCGTGCAGGCTCGTCCTGTGCTCCCCGAGAACAGGCAGGAGGGTAGGACGGGACTGACTAGGTACGAGAAATGCCTGGAGGCGTTGAAAGCCGGAAGTGCTCAGGGAGATGGGGATGTTGGTAAATCCAGGCAGCCTCCACCTGAAGGCACCGTCTTACCTGACTTCTTTCTTAAACAGAAGCGAACTTTAATTTTCAGCCTAAGGGAGGAACTCGGGGAGAAGACGATCAAATAAGGAAACTCCCTGAAAGTAAAAGTTGGGTTTAGTGATCACACTGGGGGCATTCTGGGGAGGCAAAGTGTACCACGCGACGGGACAGGTAGAGTCTATAAAAACTGGAGGATGAGCCTACCATCAAGATTCGACAGTTTTGTGTTACGAGAATGAACAAACATACACTGAATATTGTCATTGAATTCATAGATCTACTGAGCCTTTTATTCTTAAAGGAAGGATCAGGCTAGAAGGTGGAGAGAAAGAAATTCAGAAGGGGCTCAAGGGGAAATTTGTCAGTTTGTAGTTTCGCCTATGATCCTGGTGATGGCAGCCACACCCGACATGCCTCTGAAAGTTTTTATTTTCCTCCTTTTATCCCCACAGCTAAGAAGGTAGGAGCCTGATGTACCCTGTAAGTGTGGAGGAAACTCAGAGCATATTGCATGATTTGTGTCTGAGCAGATCCCTGTAATCTGTGTATCCAAGGCTCCTACGTAAGTGATATATGAGAAGATATATGTTCCGTTAAGAAATTGCGTGCTTAGAAGTCAAGGAACCGGGCAGGGTTCCATATGGAGCCTGAGATGTTATGGGCTTTCTCAGAAAGCACGAAGCTCTGTGACAAATAAAGAAGGTCCATAAACCCAGAGATGGCCTCAAAGACCAGGGGCTTCTGACCTGTTGAGAGCTGAGAAACAGGAGTGAGCCCATTGGCATTTGATGAGCGCCGACCCGTTAATAAAATAGTTGGAAGAATACACAAAGAGGGGATGCAGAAGAAGGGTCTGAGGGAAGGTAAGAGGATTAAAGCTGCAAAAACATTCCTCTGATGGATTTCTCAAACACACCAGCCAACAGGCAAGGGCAGGTGTCCTGTCAAACCATTTCCCCCAGGAAACCTGATGCATCGTTGTGCAGCGAGGCCTGAGGCCTGCTAACCCCATCTGTAACTGAAGGGCCTGCCCCTTACTCCCAGCGAGGCGCTCTGAGCAGCCCAGGGACTCAGGAAACTGGCTTTGCAGACAAGGGGGCCTGAGAACAGGCTGCTTCCCTTCCTATGCAGCCAACGAGATCTCCCCGCATCTGCCTCTCATCTGGTGGCCGATTAGAGTGTTATTGATCACAAAGCCTCTGCCCCTGCCTGGCCTCCTTCCTGCCCAGAACTGCTAGAAGAGGGGGTGCTCTGATTTTCAGATCGTCCATCACTTCATTACTCTGCCTTTGATCCCTTTTTAGTGAAACTCAACTTTTGCTCCAGCAGCCAAATTGGGAGCATTTGTCTAGTGAAGCAACAGCTAAAGCTTAAGCTTTGGGGGGACAGGGCCAAGGACCCAACTGCTGCTTATTTGTTTTGAAGCCAGGAGGCTCGCCTGCCAGTCGGCCCTTGTGGGGCGCTGGAAGCCCAGCTGGGGTGTCCTGGGTCCTGCCCGCATGGGCTGTCGTGCACATGTAGGCATCAGAACAGAGGGGCCATGGCTGACCAGTGCCCCCGCTACTGCACACACAGCCTGCTGTCTCCAAGGCAGCAGTGGATTGTCCGAGCATGCAGAAGGCACCACGAGGGGCTTAAGGGGGAGTGCATAGTGTTATCCAGTGTTGGGGCAGTGAGGTGGGTACATGGAGGACAGCGTGCTCCGTGCACGGATAAGACCTCAGTTACAATGGGGCAGAAGCCAAGGGCTAAGCTGGAGATGGCGTTCTGATCCCAGACTCCTTTCCGTTGCTCACATCTTTCTTGCAAAATGATCTGTTAGGCTTAAGTACATTCCTGCTTGAGGCAGATTTTCTTAGAACGAGGTAAAGAAGAAGGGTGAAGCAAAAACTCAGAAACTCTTGGTGGAGTCGTTTTTAGATTTATTAGAGCGTGCATGGGAGTGCTTCTCAGTGACTGAGGAATTTTCCAGGTGCCCCTGAGCTCACGATCGCCCACGGCTCACTTTGTGGGGAGCCTCCTGACTCGGCAGGTAGGGCACACCCTGTGCTGAGGAGGGTTAAGACCTTTGCATTGCTGAAGTGCCTTGCTTGGGAAAGCAGATAGCAACGTCCAGCTAGAACACGCTGAGCCCAGGCAGTCCACCCTCCCTTCTCTCTGGGAGAAAACACATCCGCTCTCCTGGCTGAGAGGCTCAGCCGAGACTGGGCTCCATATTCTGTGGGGCTCAGTGCAAAGGGAAAGTCTTCCAAGCGCAGGGCCCGGCACAGCTGCACAGCGTGCATGCCCACCAAGCTGGCCTTGGGCACAGCCTTCCCAACTAGTCACTCAACAAGAACTAAGTGAGCATGGTGCATCCTGAAGACGGTGCAGTGGGGCTTGGGGCGGGGGCATGGAGTGCAAAATTAATAGGTTGCCCGCTAGGAATTTGCAACTTAGTTTGTGTTGGTTATCACCAACACAAAATTAAATAACGATGAGATAATTCTTTAAAAGCCCAGAAGGCCCTGCACCCACCCAAAGGAAGGAATCCATGAGAGAGCTCACCTTGACCCCCAGGACCCACTGGTTCAGCCTGGAAAGCAAACTGTGGCCATAGAGATGAATCAGGCATTCTGTCATTGTTTTTGCCACACTACTTGGTCAACAGCATGTATTTCTTCTAGTGTATTTTTCATTTCAGTTATTCTTCAACTGATTGGTTGTTCTTTATATTTTCTAATTCTTAGTTAAAAACGTCTTGTAACTTCTTGCTCTATGCATCCATTCTTTTCCTGAGTTCTTGGATCATCTTTACGATCATTACTCAGAACTTTTTCTCTGGTAGATTGCCTATCTCCACGTCACTCAGTTGTTCTTCTGGGGTTTTACCTTGTTCCTTTATCTGGAACATATTCCTCTGTCGTGTCATTTTGTCTAAACTTCTATTTGTATTTTTATGTATGTGGAAGGTTAGTTGTGTTTCTCAGCCATGGAGAAGTGACCCTCAGTAGGGGATGTCCTGTGTATCCCAGCAGTACACTCCCCTCTCGTCACCTGGTGGCCAGGGACCAGCTGGTCCCAGGGTGGGTCCAGACCTGTGTTTTTGGACTCAGTTCCGCAGGCTATGTGACTGTTTTTCTTGCTTCTGGTGTCTGCCCCCCCGGTGGGTGAGGCTGGTCTAGAGGCTTGTGCAGGCTTCCTGGTGGGAGGTGCCAGTGCCTGCCCACTGGTGGGTAGAATTGGGTCTTGGCCATCTGGTGGGCAGGGCTGTGTCAAGGAGCGTGTTTAGAGGTGGCTGTGTGCTCAGGAAGTCTTTAAGCAGCCTGTCTGTTGATGGGTGGGACTGTCGTTTGGCAGAGGTGTGCCGGCACTGGAGCCTGCAGGCTGTTGGGCGGGGTCAGGTCTTGGTGCTAATGGCCCAAGCAAGATGTCAGCCTTCAGATGAGTAATCCCGATACGTTCACCGCCAGCTTTTACGTCCCAAGAAAGAGCCACAGCCACCCCCTGCCTCCCCAGGAGACCCTCCAAGACCAGCAGGTAGGTCTGGCAAAGGCTCCTATGAAGTCACTGCTTTTGCCCTGGGTCCCAGTGCCCACAAGGCCTTGTGTGTGTCCTCTAAGAGTGGATCTCTGTTTCCCCCAGTCCTGTGGAGCTCCTGCGATCAAGCCCCACTGACCTTCAAAGCCAAATGTTCTGGGGTCTCCTCCTCTCGATGCCAGACCCCCAAGCTGGGGAGCCTGACATGGGGCTCAGAACTCTCGTTCCCGTGGGAGAACTTCTGTGATATAATTATTCTCCAGTTTGTGGGTTGCCCACCTGGGGGTATGGGATTTGATTGTATCTCGAGTGTGCCCCTACTACCATCTTGTTGTGGTTCCTTCTTTGTCTCTGGATGTAGAATATGTCTTTTTGGTAGGTTCCAGTCTTTTCTACTGATGGCTCTTCAGCAGTTAGTTGTGATTTTGGTGTGCTCGTGGGAGGAGGTGAGCTCAAGGTCTTCTACTCTGCCACCTTGTCCCGACCAACAGCATGTATTTCTTATTCCACATTTATTACACCTATTTTTCCTGTGACCCTGGAAGTAATCACTCAAGAAACATGCTATTTTCAAAATATCCAAACTTAGATAAAGGTTGGCCACACTTGGATAAGAGGTTCATGGAAAATTTGTTGTGCTAAGCCCTTGAGCTCATACTGTAGACCCAACTCAACTATGAAATTCGAGTTCACAGGCAACATGCGTGGGCATCTTGTACCTGACATGAGTGGCCCAGCTCCAAGATAGTCACTCATCGGTCATCCAGCATTCACTGAGCATCTCCTTGCGCCAGGCGCTGGTTAGGTTCAGAGGACACATACATGAAGAAGACTTGGTCCCTGCCCCTAAAAAGTTCACAGTCGAATATTGGAATCAAGGGGACAGTGATCCTTTCATAGAAATAAAAGGGCTTTCCTCCCCTGCTCTGGCTTGGCTTGACTAAGAACTTCTTGAAAGTTCCATTAAATGGGAAACCTCTTGACCTCCCTGAGTGCCTTGATCACTGAGCTCTCCTCTGGTGACAGCAGTTTGTTTTTGGTAATTAGCTCACGTCTTCTGTGAGAAACCTGATTCCCACCGCTCCTTCTGCTTTGTCTGGGAACCAACCGCACAGGTAGGTGGAGTCTTGCTGCGAACTGCAGTTACGCTGCGAATCAGAATGTGGTGTGGTCGGCACTGAGATGGTGCCTCAGGGCTTTCTGAGTACCTTTATGGAGAGAGTGTCTGGGTAAATATTTTCATCCCTCTTATCGTATTCTCTATTAGTTTTATTTCCTCTCTTAAATTAAATGCAGCCACAATCCTGAACACCAACTTTGGAATGCGGTTTTGTTGCACAAATGGCCCGTTTTGTTCAACCACAGCAGTGATTTGGCTCAAAGAGAGTTTTGTTGTTTGGACCGTTGGATTGTTTAGGAAACATCCTGCTTTGGTTCCAGATGGATCTCCATCCTCTCCAGTTTAAATCCCAGTCTTCCTGCCACTGAGCTAAGTCAGGAGAGACTGCAGCCTGGCGTCAGGACCCTCGGCTCGCCCGCATTCCACTGCCATTAAGCCACCCTGGGGACATCCCTCTTTGCCCTAGAAAATCCTTCGGGCATCCACAGATCCCCATCCTTAGCTCTGAGAAAGAATTAGCCATGACACGACATGTGGTCGGCTCTCTGAATCTGCAGGTGGAAAATCCGAGGATACGGCAGGCCGACTGCAACTGCTGTCCAGCACAATTTTGTATAAGGGACTTGAGCATCCGCCGATTTTAGTGGGGCACCTGGAACCAATCCCCGAGGATACTGGGGAGGACTGCGTAGCTCCTGGGTAGCAGGAATCAGCCTTCTGGTTGTAACCACGGTTAGCAATTGAGCAGAATCTCGGACCTTTCACTTTTCACTGTGGATGTCTGAGGAGAAGGCGATTCTTGATTGAACTGGAAAACAGACAGAAGCATTCTCTATCGTTGTTCCTTTCAGTCTCCATGAGCTGTGCCGGGACATCTGTGCCTTGACTGTGACCCATTTCCAGCCAGGCTCGGTGGGGCCGATGGGCCTAGCCAACTTGCCCCCATGTCAGTGTAACAAAAGAGGCTGGTCTGCGTCACCCGCATCACTTCATGGAATTCTCTACACCCCGCCCCCTCAGCTTATATACACCCAGCTGAGCTCCCCATGCAGTGACGCGGGCCACACGTTCCCTCCTGTAAACTCCTCTAGACACCGAAAGGTTGGAGGAAGGACTCGGAGCGCCCCCAGAGCAGTGTGTGAGCTTCTTGCTGCTGTTGATTGTGACCAAAGACACGGAGGCACAAGCCCACCCTGAAATGTCGCACTGTCTGCCTCTGTCAGCCATCGAGGCCCAACCGGCCCCTTCCCTTCTCTCCACAGATCTCCAGGACTTCAAGTTAGACGTGCAGCACGTGATTGAAGTGGATGAGGGGAACACGGCGGTCATCGCCTGTCACCTTCCTGAGAGCCACCCCAAAGCCCAGGTCCGATACAGCGTCAAACACGAGTGGCTGGAGGCCTCCAGAGGTGAGCCCAGCGGCCGGGGCCAGGAGGGAAGCTGGCCGTCTCTGCAGCGCTTCCCAAACCCCCGTCGCCACGCCGGCAGCCCCTCCCCATGCTCGTCAGCTGTCTTCTGCCCTGACATTTAGCCCTGCGGGATCCTGAAGGGATTGGCCTCCGCTGTGGAGGTCCCGTGAACCTGTCGCGAGGAATCTCTTCATCCTTTGAGGCCCTGGCAAATGCTGCTGAGCTGCTGCCATGGATGAGGGCTGAGACTCTCCCTGTGCAAGCTCCCCGCCACCAGGCACACACAGGAGGGCTGCCTGACATACCAGACATTCCTGGAGCTGTGGGGTTCCCTGTTGGGAGACGGGGCTCTTCCCCCGCACAGCAGAGCTGGTAACGCAACCTCTCAACAGTCACAGCTTCCTGCTAAGTGGACGTGACAGCTGGTCCAGTGGCGACCAGGCTTTCGTCCACAGAGTGCCAGCAGGGAGAGAAGCTCTCTCTCAAGGCCAAGTCAGCTTCTTTCCACAACTGACCTGCACCCAAGGCCAAGTAGACCCTATGGCTGGACCCGACACTTCAAAATGTGTCCCTTTTTAAATGTCCTAGAGATTTAAAAATATCTTTGTTAACTTTCTGGTTATGAAAGGGGAGTATATGTTTACTATAGAAAATACAAAAACCTTTTTTTTTAAGGGTAAAAAGCCTAATCCTGCCACTCAGAAATAACCGGAGACTGAGGAGAGTATGAATGTCTATTGTCCCTAGCAGAAGCCTGGCAGTAGCCCCTAGAGAAGGCCTGCCCATCCCATAAGAGTCAAGGGCTTTTTCCTTTCCATCTGGCATTTGCCTTAAGCAGCTCACACCTGGGGCGGCCCAGTGACAGCCAGGTACCAGACTCAATGAGCCTAGACTGCAGGGACATCCAGATTGCCAAGGGCAGGCCACCAGGAAGCTCAAAGCTGATGACCAGTGCTTTGCCTGCCAGGAAGCTAAACACCAACCCAGCCACCAAGTGTACTGTGAGTCGCTGTGAATCTGTCTCCTGTGGAAAGAAGCTGAACTCAGCCCTGGGACCCCACCCCCATGGCACCCCTGGTCCAGAAGCAGACAGAGCCTAGCAGGCCAGCGATGCAGGGGGAAGGGCTTCAGTGGTATTCATGGAGAGGGTGGGGCTTGGGGCTTAGAATATCCCTCCCTGGCTGCAGAAATTCAACAGTGAGATGGCTCAGAGCTGTGACCGTGACAGAGACTGATGGGAAATTCTAAAGTCAATTCCCTCCTTCCTGGTGGCTTGCAGGAATGATCAGCTCATCTCCCATGTGTGCAGCACGGGCCTCTCAGTCCTTACAAATGGCTCTGAGGCAGCACACGTCATGCTGTTTTACAAATGAGGAAACAGGATCTGAGAGGTTAATGGACTTGCCCAGGATCACACAGTTAGTATGCGGCAGATCCAGAGCTGGAGTCCAGGACTGGCAGATCCCAAATCCTGCCTCCTTGCCATGGCACGCAAGCCCCCTTAAAAGTTATAAAATGCTCTTCCACAGACCCATGTATGAACTTGGGATGGTGGTGGGGTGTCAGCCAGCCAGTTTGTTAGCTGGTTGGTTAGTGTCACTCCCGACACTTCCGCCCCACTAGGCGTGAGGTTTTATGGGGAGAATAGCATTTTCAGTTTGGGCTTGTTGGAGTTCAGGTATACAACTTCTGACTTGGGCCCTGCCTGCCCCGATCCTTTGTGGGAGCTGCTGAGTGCAGTAGTCTGGGCCCACATTCATCCCTGTCCTCTCTTCAGATAACTACCTGATCATGCCGTCGGGGAACCTGCAGATCGTGAACGCCAGCCAGGAGGACGAGGGGATGTACAAGTGCGCCGCCTACAACCCAGTGACCCAGGAAGTGAAAACCTCGGGCACCAGTGACAGGCTGCGCGTGCGCCGTAAGGGGAGGGTCTCATTGACGGAGGGGGGCTGGGGCCGGAGGGGCATCCGGCATGTGTTGTGTTGATGCTACTGCTGCACTGCTGTCTCACTTCTTCCTCCTGACAGCTCTCTGCAGGAAGACCTCGGGGAGCCCAAGGGAATTAGTATCTTGCCCCACTTGGCATAGGTCATAAGCCCCTGAAGAGCTGTTTGATTCCAAATCCACAGTCTCCAGGCTGCCGCCTGGGGCTGGGCCACCTGAGGCAGGGCGGAGGGGATCCTCTGCGCCCAGTCCTGGTCCTACACGCTGTCCTTCCTCTCCTTGCCCCTCCAGGCTCCACTGCTGAGGCTGCCCGCATCATCTACCCGCCAGAGGCCCAGACCATCGTCGTCACCAAAGGCCAGAGTCTCATCCTGGAGTGTGTGGCCGGTGGGATCCCACCCCCAAGGGTCACCTGGGCCAAGGATGGGTCCAGTGTCGCCAGCTACAACAAGACACGCTTCCTGCTGAGCAACCTCCTCATCGACACCACCAGTGACGAGGACTCCGGGACCTACCGCTGCATGGCTGACAACGGGGTTGGGGATCCCGGGGCCGCGGTCATCCTCTACAACGTCCAGGTGTTCGGTGAGTGTCTTCTGTAGTCCTTCTTTTCCTGGGCCTTCTCTCATCTGCACGGCCTCTCTAGAAGCTCATAAGCTGAGGCTCAGACAGGGTCACGTGCCTTGTGAGAGGTCACGTGCCAAGTGAGTGATGGAGGAGAACTGAGAGAGTAGGAGGCCTTGGATCCCAGGGGCCAGGCTGTAGGGGCCCGGTAGCCCTTCCCTGTCAAGACTCTGATGGAGGAGACATGGGACCTTTTCTCTCCTCTACCAACATCATGGGGAAGGAGGGAGCCTTGCCCAACAGCAGTCCCCTCCCCAGCCTGTCTGGGCCTGGACGGAAGGGCTCAGCCTTTCTTACCTCTGCTCTGGTTTCCTGGCAGAACCCCCCGAGGTCACCATGGAGCTGTCCCAGCTGGTCATCCCTTGGGGCCAGAGCGCCAAGCTCACCTGTGAGGTGCGAGGGAACCCCCCGCCCTCCGTGCTGTGGCTAAGGAACGCCGTGCCCCTCACCTCCAGCCAGCGCCTCCGACTGTCCCGTAGGGCCCTGCGGGTGGTCAGTGTAGGGCCCGAGGATGAAGGCGTCTACCAGTGCATGGCCGAGAATGAAGTCGGGAGCGCCCACGCTGTGGTCCAGCTGAGGACCGCCAGGCCGGGTGAGTGCAGCCCAAGGGTCTGAGATTCCAGCTGAACGTTTATAGAACCCTTTTCTCAAATGGAATCCAGCTTAAAACCCCAGTATATAAAATAAATAAAAGTGGCTTTTAGTTGTAAGTTTAAATTTACATTGACTTCCTAATAAGTCAGAAGTGCAGATTTTTAGTAGTGCAGATGACCCATTTAAATACTGTATTTAAAAAAAAAAAACAAACCTTTTAAATTGGTTTGCAGAACCTGTGGCTTCCGAGAGTTCCGTGGAACCCAGCTGGACAGCCACTGGTCTAGCACAAAGGAAAGCACTTCTGTCTTTCTTAGTTTGATTCCTTTCAGTTGACATCTGCATGGATTGAGCAGTTGCTATTTGCTCAGCACTGGGCTAGGCAATGAGGGGGATGCAGAGACCCTACCTTTCCTAGGGAGGAAATAAAACTTACCGAAGAATCAACTGGAGAAAAACACAGCAAGGAGTAATGCTGACTCGTCTTTATCAGGAGCCGACCTCCTGCGCAGGAGGTCGGGCAGCAGAAACTAGTGTTGGCGGAGTCTGTGGACGCTTCCTGAAGGAGGAGCGGCCCCTCCTGCCTCTGAGAGTCTCAGACGTATTTACATTCACAGTTCGCACCTCCAGGTCCCCGCAGTGGAGCAGGGAGAGGCCCACACTGTCCCATGGTGTGGATCCCACAGGGAAGGGGACACGTCCCCACACCCACACAGAATGTGAGAAAAAGGACGCAGGCTCCTGCACCTCAGGAGCAAATTGAGATGGTTTGCTCAGACGCACCTGGTGCAGACACAGGAAAACAAGCCGGTGGCGAGAAGCCCGGGCAGGGGCGTCCAGCTGCCTTTCCCTCCTGGCCAGGCTGGGGCACAGCCCTCTACCCCCACGGAGCCCGGCTGTGTGTCCAGTGGGCTGATGGTCACTTCACGTCCTGAGCCAGGGGCTCTTCCTGCCCTGGCAGCCCTTCCCTCTGACTTCTCCCTGTTTTCTCCATGGAGACAACAGCTCAGCAGGTGGCCAGGGGACTAAGGGCTCTTCCTTACCTTCTCCTTCCGGCTCTGTCCTCCAGGCACCACCCTGAGGCCATGGCGGGATGCTAAGCCGGCCACTGCCACAGCTCCTGTGCCCCCGCCCGGACCCGGAAGCCCTGCCCAGATGCCGAAGGGCCATCCCGGGGCCCTGAGGCCGCCGGCATCGGCGCTGCCAGCGCCCTGGCCGTGCCTGGGAGAGCAGGGGCAGGCGGCCCCCGCCGAGGCTCCTGTCATCCTCAGCTCGCCCCGCACCTCCAAGACTGACTCGTACGAGCTGGTGTGGCGGCCTCGGCACGAGGGCAGCGGCTGGGCACCGATCCTCTACTATGTGGTGAAACACCGCAAGGTATGGTGTCTGGCATTACGCCTGCCTCTCGCTGAGGCTGGGCGGGGGCCTCCGCCCGCTGGCCATCTCCCCTTGAGCTCCTGAAGCCTGGATGAGTCGTATCTGCTGTTGATCGTGACCTTCTGATCCCTCCGGCGTGCTTTCCCACCACCTCCCGGGAAGCTGGTTGTGAGATGGGCATCTGGGGCCCTAAGAGGCCCGGGAAGAAGCCGTGGGTGTGCTTCCAGGTCTGAGCCTCGCACACCAGCCTCTAGTCCCGAGGAGAGTTCGTAGGCTCCCTAATGACCACCCCAGTCCTCCCCTCTGCCGTTCATTGTTGATGTTTTGTTTTGTTTTGAATCTAAGCTCTGCTGGTGCATACCTGCAGGAACCCGGGTGTGGCAAGCTAGCTTCAGAGCCAGGAAAACAAATATCTGTGAGCAAGTGTTTTCTCTGAGGGCTACCAAATACTGCCTCAGTTCTCAGGATCCCTCCTGGCTCAGCTTTGACAAGCAGGCCTTTGAGCTAAAAGCACATTGTGTTGTTCAGACCTCAGCTATTTCTCCTTGGCAGGAGGAGGTCTGTCCAGGTGGATGTGTTGGGAGCTCTCAGGGAGGGATCCGGCCCACCTTCTTAGACACTCTGCCCTCCGAGACAGGACGCAGCCCCCGGGCTGCCACCCCCCCCCCCCCCCCCCCCCCCCCCCCCGCAACCCCCGTTCAAGGCTGCACTCTCACCTGCTGTGACCCCTCAGGGGAGAAGGACATGAAATTCCCCTTAAGAAAATATCCTTGAAAACATTTCTGTTTATCCCAGGTGCATGCTGTTCTTTTCCTAAGGGCATTAGACAGTAGAAAATTATTCTTAATGGATTTTTTAAATCTTATTTGATAAGTAATAATGTATCATAAATGCCAGGTTTTATTATGCATCTCTTTAGTTGTTGCTAACAAAAGTACCATGTGCACTTGGTAGAAAATACGGAAAATATAGGAATGCGGAACGAAAAGCATTTATCAACTTGCCTCCGTCTCCAAAAAGAAACAAAACCAGCGAAACTCAGTGAAAGGTGCCGCCTGTGCAGAAGCTGTGCCCCTGCTCCGGACCCCGACAGCCCCGTCGTTCTGGTCTTCCTCTTAACACGCTCTCCGAGGAGACCTCCGGCCAGGACAGGTCCACAGAGGCACCTAAGGCAAAGCCGCCTCCTAGGTGGGGGTCGAGAGGGGGCAGTTTCTAATTAACCCTCGGCCTGCTGGCCTCTTCATAGGCAGCCAGCAAAGGGGGTGGATGAGTTTTTAACAAAAAGCCGTGTTGTTCAACCCAGGTTATGGGCAGGGCTGGTCCTAATCCTCACTTCCCCGTGTAACTGGACACCTCCATCTGCAGAGTTGGAGACAAAGATCAGGGCGGGCCAAATGCTCGTGGTCCCCAGGAGGCAGGAACCAACATGAGAGCAAGAATAATATTTTTCGGGCCAATAGGTGGCCATGAAACGGCCTCACCAAGAGGCAGGCTGGCAAAGGCCACACGAGGTGATCCGGAAACGCCAGGCTGAGGCCGCATTCACCCTCTCAGTATGCGTGACAGTGACTAATTACCGTTCCATTTCTTATTTTCATTTCTGAGCCCAGTGGAAGTGAGGCCAGCGCTAGGAGGCAGAGGGAGAAAAGGGGCACAGGGGAAGTGAGACGATGGTGCCCCGCTGGGTCTGGCTTCTGTTCGCCTCTGGCCCGTGGGGCACTTGGAGCTGTTAGGTGGACGTTGCCAAGGCACAATTATGTCTTGAAAGCAGTTTCATTCTTGAGGGACTAACGTGTCTTCGAGATCATCACACAAGAAAGGATTTTGAAAGCAAAAATCAGCATTTGGGTTGTGTTTTTTCAGCCCCTCCCCTCTTGCTGGAGACTGGGAGTCAATTCAACTCATTTTCACTTTTTCACATGCATGAAGCCAGCTTTCATTTCCTGGTGCATCTGCAGACCCTGGGCTACTGTGTTTGGGTTTCCAGCACCACTGGGGATTCTCAGTTTGTAAAAAGTTCTCCCTTTGGAACAAGTCCTGGAAGCCTAACATGAATGAGCCCAGACCATCCCTGTCCCTTGAATAGTAGGTTTTGTTCTATTTTGAAATATTCTGCTTGGGGATAAGAGCTTTTCCTACCAGCTGTTTAATTCCTTCAGCAAACCACAGCTTCAGGCCCCAGCAGGCTCGCGGAGATGTGCACAGTTAGCAGTGAAGTCTGTGTCCTGAAAGGTGGGTGGGTGAGATGAAGCAACCTCTCGGCAACGCCTGTCCGGAAGCCTGGAACTCCTTTTTTTTTTTTTTTTCTTTAAAGAGCCAGGAATTTGAAGCCATTAAAGATTAATCTCTAATGGTTACCGTTCATCCACGGCTTTTAAGTTCTAAGCAAGGCCTGAGGGCAGGAGCAGAAAAAGGAGGATGAAATCCTCACCGAGCGGAGGAAGAGGGGGCGCGGCATGTCCTTGTTGGGAACCTACTGTGTGCCAGCTTCAGCGTTCGACACGTCACGTGAATCGTCGGATTTAAACTTCAGAGTAACCTGAGAGGTTTTATTTGCTTCATTTTAGAAAAGAAAAGCTTAGGGATCAGAAAGATTAGGGAACTTGCTCAGGGTTACACAGCTGGTAACCTGTGTGTGTGGTAAGAGACACAACCCAGATTTGAACCCAGGATTTTCTGGCTCCCAGACTTCCTTTCTAGGGTAGGTTACGATGATGAGTTTGATCTCTGGAGTCAAGTCAGGGTTTCTGTGCTCACTGGCAATGTGGTCTTAGACAAATTGCTCATCTCTCTAAACCTCAGTCTCCGCATTTGTGAGGTGGGAACAATATTAACACCCATCTCTTGGGCTGTTGTCGTGGAGGCGTGTTATGGTGCATACAGTGTGCTTAGCACCTAGTAAGCGCTCAAAAAATGTGGCCATTTCTATGATGCTTTTATCATTCTCATCATCATCTCATTAGACTATAAACTAAAGGTACTGTGTGTGTTTGGTTTAAATAGATCGAGGAGAAAGAAAGTTAAATAGGGAGGTTTTTACACTTGATCTTAGGCAAAAGGCCGGGAAGCGATAGGGAGGTTTTTAGAAAGAGAGAAGGTCTTTGGAGAAACTCTCAGCAATGTCGGCTGGGCATTTTGACCCTCCCCACAGAATTTTGATGAGATCATTAGATGAGGGGTCAGGGAGTCCCAGCAAGGATGGATGTCCCAGAGCCAGCAGGAACGGTCTGCCTTCTGTAGGGCCACCTCTCCCCCAACCTGGCCCATTTTCCCTCCCTTTCTTCTGTCCTCTTGGGCTCAGTTCTGCTTTCCTTGCAACCTACAGCCCACCTGTAGCTCCAGGCCAAGATGCCAGTCCTTATACCAGCCACCTTCTCCAGCAGGTCACAAACTCCTCTGACGACTGGACCATCTCTGGCATTCCAGCCAGCCAGCACCGCCTGACTCTCACCAGACTCGACCCTGGGAGCTTGTATGAAGTAGAGATGGCAGCCTACAACTGTGCAGGCGAAGGCCAGACGGCCATGGTCACCTTCCGAACTGGTAAGGGTCCAGTGTTGCCCCCAGCTTGGGGCTTCCATGGGCCTGAGCGGTCCTACCAGGCCAGGTGGGCGTCCTGCTCACCTTGCCCCAGCTTTTCACCTTGAACTTCATCTTCCTTTCAGCTCCTGCCTCCCTCCGGTCTGCATGCCTAGGCTGAGGTCCCACCTCGTATCAGGACAGGCACCAGCTGGCCTCTGGCATCCCTCTGCCCCTTTCACACTCGGGGGCCACGTGCAATCTCATGACTGTCGGGCAGAGCTGGAACTCAGACCACACTTCCAATGTCCTCTATTATTTCCATGGTCTTGTCAGACCCCCTGGCAGAGCTTCAGGCGGAAAGGACTGTGTGCAAAGAGAGACCTAATGCACACTCCCTCTCGTGCTGATCTCAACCCATTTCTACCCAGGACGGCGGCCCAAACCTGAAATCGTGGCCAGCAAAGAGCAGCAGATCCAGAGAGATGACCCTGGAGCCAGCCCCCAGAGCAGCAGCCAGCCGGACCACGGCCGCCTGTCCCGTAAGCCCCCGGCAGCCCCGAGGGCGGGAGTGACGAGCAGTCAGAACTGGAACCGGGTCCACCGCCTCAGAAGGCTCACTGCTGCAGGTTGAATGCGGTCTTGAGTCCCGGAGTCCTTGTGACATTTTCCTGGCCTCTCCCCAGTTAACCACAGCGAGGCGATATGGATTGGAGCTTTTCAAGGGCTCCTTCCAGGAGAGAGTGACCCAGAGAGCCCTAGGGAGATCTGACGCGGCCACCAGGGCGTGAGGGCTGTGGGGTGAAGCTGGCCCCCATCAGGAACAGGCCAGGTCTAGTCACATTGCAACCATCTTCTCATCATGTCCTTTCCTCCCACTTCCTTCCTCCCTTGGGTATGGTCTCCTGCAGCCCCAGAAGCTCCAGACAGGCCCACTATCTCCATGGCCTCTGAGACCTCAGTGTATGTGACCTGGATTCCACGTGGGAATGGCGGCTTCCCCATCCAGTCCTTCCGAGTGGAGTACAAGAAGCTGAAGAAAGTGGGGGACTGGATTCTGGCCACCAGCGCCATCCCTCCCTCCCGACTCTCGGTGGAGATCACAGGCCTAGAGAAAGGTAGGGCCCTGGCCACTGCCCTCCCTGGTCCCCCGGCTGCCCCCGGCCCCCTGGAGGAGAAGGGAAGCTTTGGGGGGTCTTCTCTCTGCTTGTCGTCCACCCACCACCAGGCTCCTGTGGCCACTCTTGGTTGTGTTACCTCAGTCCCACAAGGCCTTCCTTCTCCCTCCCTCTCTCCATGATTGGTCCCAAGCCACCTCCTGTGTGGTGCGTCCTTTTTTTTTTTAACTTTTTATTTTATATTGGAGTAGAGTTGATTAACAATGGTTTGTTAGTTTCAGGTGTACAGCACAGTTATATCCTTTTTCAGATTCTTTTCCCGTTCAGGTTACATAATATTTTTTTTAAAACTTTTTATTTTATATTGGAGTATAGCCAATTAACAATGTAGTGATAGTTTCAGGTGCACAGCAAAGTGACTCAGCCATACATATACATCTTTCCATTCTCCCTCAGACTCCCCTCCCATCCAGGCTGCCACATACCATTGAGCCGAGTTCCCTGTGCTATACAGTAGGTCCTTGTTGGTTATCCATTTTAAATACAGCAGTGTGTACACGTCAATCCCAAACTCCCTAACTATCCCTCCCCCGCCCCACCCTTCCCCCCCTTGTCAGTCTGTTTCTGTTTTGTAAGTAAGTTCATTTGTATCTTTTTTTTTTTTTTAGATTCCACATATAAGGGATACCATATGATATTTGTCTTTCTCTGACTTAACTTCACTCAGTGTGGCAATCTCTAGGTCCATCCATGTTGGGGCAAATGGCATTATTTCATTCTTTTTTATGGCTGAGTAATATTCCATTGTATATAAGTACCACATCTTCTTTATCCATTCCTCTGTCAATGGACATTTAGATTGCTTCCACATCTTGGCTATTGTAACCAGTGCTGCAGTGAACATTGGGGTGCATGTATCCTTTCGGACCATGGTTTTCTCTGGATATATGCCCAGGAGTGGGATTGCAGGATCATATGGTATAGCTCTATTTTTAGTTTTTTAAGGAACCTCCATACTGTTCTCCATAGCAGTTATACCAATTTATATTCCCACCGACAGTGCAAGAGGGTTCCCTTTTCTCTGTGTGGCTCCTTTCTAATGAGGGTAGGAGTGCTTAAGTCCTTTGGGGCTTGCTTTTGGGGAAGGGCTGCCCAAAAGATCCCTCCAGGTCCTGAGCCTGGATGGGCTGAAGGGGAGGGAGATGGTGTCTCCCAGCCCCCAGGTTCAGTGAGTGTCTCTCCCCAGGCACCTCCTACAAGTTCCGAGTCCGGGCTCTGAACATGCTGGGGGAGAGCGAGCCCAGCGCCCCCTCTCGGCCCTATGCTGTGTCAGGCTACAGCGGCCGTGTGTACGAGAGGCCCGTGGCAGGCCCTTACATCACCTTCACCGATGCCGTCAACGAGACCACCATCATGCTCAAGTGGATGGTAAGTGGCCTGGCGCAGCCAGCAGCGGAAGACGGTGCTGAGCTCCATGTTAGGTGGGAGCTGGACGCTGCAGCCCGGGCAGGAAGGGATCACCTTTCTCCCTTGGCTCATCCTAGGCTGCTACCCCTTTAAGTGTTCCTCCACCTTCGTACCTGGGAATTGGGCCAGAGGGACTCAACCTCACAATACCCGGGAAACTTCAGACGGGACTTAAGTCTTTGAAGAAATGACCATTTGTTTCTTGTCTCCAAAAGTTAGGGACTCCTAGGCTAAATAAAATAATGAGTGATCGCTACAGCACTGTCCAGAGAGCCTTGGGGAGATCATCAGAAATGTTTGTCAGGGTCTCCAGTGAATTTTTTACTAATTTTTATTGGAGTATGGTTGCTTTACAATGTTGTGTTAGCCTCCACTGCACAACAAAACGAATCAGCCATACACACAAAGATATCCCCTCCCTTTTGGACTTCCTTCCCATTTAGGTTACCACAGTGCATTAGGTAGAGTTCCCTGTGCTATACAATATGTTCCCATCAGTTGTCTATTTTATACATAGCATCAGTAATGTATATGTGTCAATCCCAATCTCCCAATTCCTCCCTCCCACCCCTTTCCCCCGTGGTATCCATACATTTGTTCTCTACATCTATGTCTCTATTTCTATTGAGAATCAGCCATTCTGACCAGTGTAAGGTGATACCTCATTGTAGTTTTGATTTGCATTTCCCTAATAATTAGTGATGTTGAGCATCTTTTCATGTGTTTGTTGGCCATCTGTATGTCTCCTTTGGAGAAATGTCTATTTAGGTCTTCTGCCCATTTTTGGATTGGGTTGTTTGTTTTTTTGATATTGAGCTGCATGAGCTGCTTGTATATTTTGGAGATTAATCCTTTGTCAGTTGCTTCGTTTGCAAATATTTTCTCCCATTTTGAGGGTTGTCTTTTGGTCTTGTTTATGGTTTCCTTTGCTGTTCAAAAGCTTTGACGTTTCATTAGGTCCCATTTGTTTATTTTTGTTTTTATTTCCATTTCTCTAGGAGGTGGGTCAAAAAGGATCTTGCTGTGATTTATATCATAGAGTGTTCTGCCTATATTTTCCTCTAAGAGTTTTATAGCGTCTGGTCTTACATTTAGGTTTTTAATCCATTTTGAGTTTATTTTTGTGTATGGTGTTAGGGAATGTTCTAATTTCATTCTCTTACATGTAGCTGTCCAGTTTTCCCAGCACTGCTTATTGAAGAGGCTGTCTTTTCTCCATTGTATATTCTTACCTCCTTTCTCATAGATTAGGTGAGCATAGGTGCATGGGTTTATCTCTGGGCTTTCTGTCCCGTTCCATTGATCTATATTTCTGTTTTTGTGCCAGTACGTGAATACCGTAGCTTTGTAGTATAGCCTGAAGTCAGGGAGCCTGATTCCTCCAGCTTCACTGTTCTTAAGATTGCTTTGGCTATTCGGGGTATTTTGTATTTCCTAACAAATTGTAAAATTTTTTGTTCTAGTTCTATAAAAAATGCCACTGGTAATTTGATAGGGATTGCATTGAATCTCTAGATTGCTTTGGGTAGTATAGTCATTTTCACAATATTGATTCTTCCAATCCAAGAACATGGTATATATCTCTCCATCTGTTTATGTCATCTTTGATTTCTTTCATCAGTGTTTTATAGTTCTCTGAGTACAGGTCTTTTGCCTCCTTAGGTAGGTTTATTCCTAGGTATTTTATTCTTTTTGTTGCAGTGGTAAATGGGATTGTTTCCTTAATTTCTCTTTCTGCCTTTGCATTGTTAGTGTATAGGAATGCAAGAGATTTCTGTGTATTAATTTTGTATCCTGCAACTTTACCAAATTCATTGATTAGCTCTAGTAGTTGTCTGGTGGCATCTTTAGGATTTTCTATGTATAGTATCATGTCATCTGCAAACAGTGACCGTTTTACTTCTTCTTTTCCAATTTGGATTCTTTTATTTCTTTTTCTTCTCTGATTGCCTTGGCTAGGACTTCCAAAACTATGTTGAATAATAGTGGCGAGAGTGGACACCCTTGTCTTGTTCTGATCTTAGAGGAAACGCTTTCAACTTTTCACCATTGAGAATAATGTTTACTGTGGGATTGTCATATATGGCCTTTATTATGTTGAGGTAGGTTCCCTCTATACCCACTTTCTGAAGAGTTTTTTTTTTTATCATAAATCAGTACTCAATTTTGTTGAAAGCTTTTTCTGCATCTATTGAGATGATCATATGGTTTTTATTCTTTAATTTAATTATGTGGTGTAGCACACTGATTGATTTGCATATATTGGAGAATCCTTGCATCCCTGGGATAAACCCCATTTGATCATGGTGTATGATCCTTTTAATGTGCTGTCAGATTCTGTTCACTAGTATTTTGTTGAAGATTTTTGCGTCTGTGTTCATCAGTGATACTGGCCTGTAGTTTTCTTGTTTTGTGATATCTTTGTCTGATTTTGGTTATCAGGATGGATGATGGTAGTCTCATAGAATGAGTTTGGGAGTGTTCCATCCTCTGCAATTTTTTGGAAGAGTTTGAGAAGGATAGGTGTTAACTCTTCCTTTAAATGTCTTATGGAATTCACCTGTGAAGCCATCTGGTCCTGAACTTTTGCTTGTTGGAAGGCTTTTAATCACAGTTTCAATTTTATTACTTGTGATTGGTCTGTTCATATTTTCTGTTTCTTCTTGGTTCAGTCTTGGAAGGTTGCACTTTTCTAAGAATTTGTCCATTTCATCCAGGTTGTCCATTTTATTGGCATATAGTTGCTTGTAGTACTCTCTTATGATTCTTTGTATTTCTATGGTGTCAGTTGTAACTTCTCCATTTCATTTCTAATTTTACTGATTTGAGTCCTCTCCCTTTTTTTCTTGATGAGTCTGGCTAAAGGTTTATCAATTTTGTTTTTCTTCTCAAAGAACCAGCTTCTAGTTTTATCGATCTTTGCTATCGTTTCCTTCACTTCTTTTTATTTCTGATCTGAGCTTTATGATTTCTTTCCTTCTACTAACTTTGGGTTTTGTTTGTTCTTCTTTCTCTAGTTGCTTTAGGTGTAAGGTTAGGTTGTTTATTTGAGATGTTTCTTGAGGTAAGACTGTATTGCTATAAACGTCCCTCTTAGAACAGCTTTTGCTGCATCCCATAGATTTTGGGTCATCGCCTTTTCATTGTCATTTGTTTCTAGGTATTTTTTGATTTCCTCTTTGATTTCTTCAGTTATCTCTTGGTTATTTAGTAGCGTATTGTTTAGCCTCCATGTGTTTGTATTTTTTACAGTTTTTTTCTTGTAATTGATTTCTAATCTCAGAGCATTGTGGTTGGAAAAGATGCTGACTGTGATTTCAGTTTTCTTAAATTTACTGAGGCTTGATTGGTGACCCAAGATGTGATCTATCCTGGAGAATGTTCCATGAGCACTTGAGAAGAAAGTGTATTCTGCCACTTTCGGGTGGAATGTCCTATAAATATCAGTTAAGCCCATCTTGTCTAATGTGTCATTTAAAGCTTGTGTTTCCTTATTTATTTTCATTTTGTATGATCTGTCCATTGGTGTAAGTGGAGGGTTAAAGTCCCCCACTATTATTGTGTTACTGTCGATTTCTCCTTTTATGGCTGTTAGCATTTGCTTATGTATTGAGGTGCTCCTATGTTGGGAGCATAGGTATTTACAATTGTTATATCTTCTTCTTGGATTGATCCTTTGATCATTATGTAGTGTCCTTCCTTGTCTCTTGTAGTAGTCTTTATTTTAAAGTCTATCTTGTTTGACATGAGTATTGCTACTCCAGCTTTTTTGATTCCCATTTGCATGGAATATCCTTTTCCATCCCCTCACTTTCAGTCTGTATGTGTCACTAGGTCTGAAGTGGGTCTCTTGCAGACAGCATATATATAGATCTTGTTTTTGTATCCATTCAGCCAGTCTGTCTTTTGGTTGGGGCATTTAATCCATTTACATTTAAGGTAATTATAGGAATTAAGGTAATTCCTATTCCCATTTTCTTAATTGTTTTGGGTTTATTCTTGTAGGTCTTTTTCTTTTCTTGTGTTTCCCTCCCAGAGAAGTTCCTTTAGCATTTGTTGTAAAGCTGGTTTGGTGGTGCTGAATTCTCTTAGCTTTTGCTTGTCTGTAAAGCTTTTGATTTCTCCATCGAATCTGAATGAGATCCTTGCTGGGTAGAGTAATCTTGGTTGTAGGTTTTTCCCTTTCATCGCTTTAAATATGTCCTGCCATTCCCTTCTGGCCTGCAAATTTTCTGCTGAAAAATCAGCTGATAACCTTATGGGGATTCCCTTGTAGGTTATTTGTTGCTTTTCCCTTGCTGCTTTTAATATTTTTTCTTTGTATTTAATTTTTGTTAGTTTGATTAACATGTGTCTCGGTGTGTTTCTCCTTGGGTTTATCTTGTATGGAACTCTGTGCTTCCTAGACTTGGTTGACTATTTCTTCTCCCATGTTAGGGAAGTTTTCAACTATAATCTCTTCGAATATTTTCTCGGCCCTTTCCCTTCCTCGTCTTCTTCTGGGACCCCTATAATTCGAATGTTGGTGTGTTCGATGTTGTCCCAGAGGTCTCTTAGACTGTCCTCAATTCTTTTCATTCTTTTTTCTTTCTTCTGTTCCTTGGCAGTTAACTCCACCATTGTATCTTCCAGCTCACTTATTCGTTCTTCTGCCTTGGTTATTCTGCTGTTGATTGCTTCATATGTATTTTTCATTTCAGTTATTATGTGGTTCATCACTGTTTGTTTCTTCTTTAGTTCTTGCAGGTCCTTGTTAAATGTTTCTTGTATTTTCCCCATTCTATTTCCTAGATCTTGGATCATCTTTATTATCATTGCTCTGAATTCTTTTTCAGACAGCTTGCCTATTTCCTCTTCATTTATTTGGTCTTGTGGGAGTTTACCTTGCTCCTTTGTCTGCAGAGTATTTCTCTGTCGTTTCATTTTGTCTAACCTACTTTGTTTATGGTCTTCTTTCTGCAGGCTGCAGGGTCGTAGTTCTTCTTGTTTCTGTTGACTGCTCCCTGCTGGGTGAGGTTGGTCCAGGGGCTTGTGCAGGGTTCCTGGTGGGAGTACCTGGTGCCCGTGCTCTTTTGGGTGGAGTTGAGTCTTTTCCCTCTTGATGGGCAGGGCTGCATCAGATGGTCTGTTTTGGGGTGTCTGTGAACTTAGTACAACTTTAGGTAGCCTATCTACTGATGGGTGGGCCTGTGTTCCTGTCTTGCTGGTTGTTTGGTGTGAGGTGTTTGGCACTGGAGCCTGCAGGCAGTTGTGTGGGGTCGGGTCTTGGTGTTGATATGGATACCTTCAGGAACGTGCACGCCAATTAATATTCCCTGGGCCCGGGAATTCTCTGGTGTTCCAGCGTCCTGGACTTTATGTCCCCACCCTGAAGGCCCAGGCCCAACCCCTGGTCAGGGTCTCCAGTGAGTTTTAAACTCTAGGCCAGGGTAAAGTTTCCATCCCCCAGTGGTTTTGATCACACGATGATTTCTCTGCTCCATTGTCAACTTGTTTCTTCTTTCTTCCCTGTAGTATATTCCAGCAAGTAACAACAACACCCCAATCCATGGCTTTTATATCTATTACCGACCCACGGACAGTGACAATGATAGTGACTACAAGAAGGATATGGTGGAAGGTGAGAAACACGTGTGTGAGATAGTTTCCTCTGTTGGCAAGGGGCTCTAGGAGTTGGTGAAAGTAGAAAACGTGGGCTGGCCTGCCCCACATCGTTGGCTCTTTCTGGACACACTTGGGGTCATTGAGTTCATAAACCCACATGCTTCGTTCCATGGTGATGGGACAACAGGAACATGGTGGGCACCTAGAACATTGCCTCCAGTGGGGGCCAAGCAAGCCACATGCATAATCATCACGCTGACTCTCTCTCTGTCTTTCCCAGGGGATAGATACTGGCACTCCATCAGCCACCTGCAGCCGGAGACCTCCTATGACATTAAGATGCAGTGCTTCAACGAAGGAGGGGAGAGTGAGTTCAGCAACGTGATGATCTGTGAAACCAAAGGTGATCTCTTTGGGTTCTCTGATCTCCTCTTGCTCTCCCCCCAGCAGACTAGGGCAACGTCACTGCTCTGTGTGCCATGCTGGGTATCTCTTCTCCAGAATGACTCCTTATTTTCCAAGTATCCCCAAACTTTGTCATCTTAACCCTTCTCTTCCTCTGCCTGTGCTCCGTATTAAGTACGAGTGGGCTGCCATCATGACGGTCTCATGGAGCTTGGGAATTAACCCACACGTGAACTCGTGCGTTAGAACCCACTCTTAAGTTGGGAGCTTTCTATAAACACTTTATTCCTACAGTAACATTTGGTACTCACATTGGTTAGTTTACTTAATTTAACTACAACCCCACGGGAAAAGAAAGAAACTGAGCATCAGGACATGTTATACCTTGACCAAGGTCACACAGCTGGTTAGCGGTGGAGCACACTTTGGGCCAAGTTTGTCCAACTACAAGCCCAGACTCTTTCCCTGCACTAAAACACGTTAAATACATTCATATAATAACTTGAATTTTGCACATCGGTCAAGTGGATAGATATCATTTCCATTTTGCAAATACTGAAAGGTGTATTGCAAAAAAATGTAATCAGGAGAAGATCCCAGAGGAACAGGGATAGAGCCAAGAAAACGATCCATTTTCCTGTCACGGCAACATTCTGTCTCCTGTGTGCCCTTCCTGCCCTCTTCTGTCACATACAGTGAGGGGCAGATGCACACACAGCCAGCATTCCTGTGTCAGGGGACACGCAGAGTGCCCGGGGCAAAGAACAGAGACTTCACACAGCCTTCACATTGGTCTTCTGGAAGGACTGAACCTTCAGCAGGGTGGAGGCAGTGGCCTGGGGCATAGGACAAGCCTTCACGTAGCTCCACATGGCGGGAGGATGTGGCACTGGAAGGACGAGAGAGGGCAGTGCTCAGGGAAGAGGCCACGGGCATCAGGGACCCTGTGGGCTGTGAGGTGGAGAGGGGTCGTCGTTAGATTTGTTTGTCAGGAAGGGTCACTGGTGACTATGCAGGAATGGGCTGAGGGGAGAGAACGGGGGCCGCGAAGGAAAGGTGAAGAGAAGGGGTGGGTTTGAGCCTCTTTTGTGAGGGAGCGTAGGGAGGACCAGGGACTGATAGTGTGTTGAGGCTGGGAGAGAGTGAAAGGAGTTCAGCGTAAACCTTGAGGTTTTGAACTTGAAGAAACACACAGGTGGTCATGCCATCTATCGAAAAGGGGAAAAGCCAGCGGGGAACTCGCTTCCACAAGAAAGGAACAACGTGAACCACTTGGAGGCGTACCTGAGTCTGATTCTTCTGAGACGTTGAAATGCAAGTGTCCCGTGAGGGAAGCAGGTCTCCTGCCCAGGGTGGACCCTGGGTAAGGGTATTTGGCGGTCACTGGGATGTAGGCTGAGATCACGGGAATAGAGGGAAGAAGACAGAGTGTAGTCTGAGAGGGACTAGAAGACTTCTCAGTGTCTGAGGCAAAGACAGGAAGAAAAGGGCAGGAAGAGAGAAATGTAAGCAGCAGCGGCAGAGAGGTTACGGGAAACCCAGAAGACTGTAGTATCAGAAAGTCATGGGGGAGGACGGCTGCGAAAAGGAGTTAACGATGTCAGATACATCCTGATAACGGCAAAAGCCAGATGCCGAGGTTGCCACCTCGTAAACTTTCGGATTGGCATTTCTCTAGCACTGTCAGTCCTAGTGAGCCCCGAACCCCGTCTCCCTGCTCTGCACCCCAGCTCAGACCTAGGACTTCATATCTCTCGGTGCACCCAGGAATAGCAAATTCACGGGGAAGTTCTTCCATTCCCAGTTCTTTCTGCTTTCAGGTACTTCTTATATTTTCTTCCAGAAGTTCCCCAGCTATGCTTCTAGAAAACCCCTATACCACTTCTGCCCCCAAAGACCCAGTCTGCCCCTAGTGCTTGGTCCACAAATATCTCAGGGTGTTTTTGAAGTATAAGGCTCAAGTGTCTTCAGCGACGCCCAATTTCACCTTAGAGGTCAGTTTCACGCTGAGCTTGGACACCACACTCATCCGAAGGCCCTGTCTTACAAGTTTGACCCAGCTTCTCACACCCATGGAATCAGGATATTGTTTTCCTATTTTTCATGAAAGGAAATGTCAAAGAAATAGAGGCTGACGTGAGTTTTGTCCCAATTAACAGCCCGGAAGTCTTCTGGCCAGCCTGGTCGACTCCCACCCCCAACTCTGGCCCCGCCACAGCTACCACCCCATGAAACCATAGAGCGGCCGGTGGGCACAGGGGCCATGGTGGCCCGCTCCAGCGACCTGCCCTACCTGATCGTCGGGGTCGTCCTGGGCTCCATCGTCCTCATCATCGTTGCCTTCATCCCCTTCTGCTTGTGGAGGGCCTGGTCTAAGCAAAGTGAGTGAGTGACCGTCCTCAACACCAAGGGGAAGGAGCCTGGGGCGGGGGTGAGGGGAGGAGGGGTCTCCCAGTTCCTAAGGAGGCCTCTGCCCAGGGCAGGATCCCAGGCGCCCTGCTTCACACATGGGAGCTCAAGTTCCTGGTGGGTCCCCCAGAGGGCTTGGAGAGAGTCGGAGAACGCTCACAGATGGGGCCTTCCCTTCGGCTCATAGATGTTGGCAGATGGAGAGGATGAAGTGGGGAGTCGGTCTGTGTTCTCTGCATCCCTGGAGCTCAGTACTTAGCTGGCTCTGTTTTCTTTTACTGTCTCAAGCTCTGACCACGTACTCATACTTTCAGTTGACCCTGCCTCTTCCCGCCTCTCTAGGTCTGTGGCTCCCTCGAGCTTTCCCCCTAATCCTAGGTTAATCTGATTTATCCACTGATTTCTGCTTCAGACGGTAACACATCTGGTCAACTTGCTTCATTTAAATATTGTTCCTTGTGTTAACTTGCCACTTCATTCTCCCAAATCCTGGTCCTGTGTCTCCTCTCCCTACTGCAAAAAACAAAAAAAAAAGTCTAGATGTTAGGAAGAAGTGGGAGACAGGAAGAATTTTCCGAGAGAAAGAATATTCTCTACCCTGGCGCGATGTCAACTCCCCGCCTACCTCATTTGACCTTTAAGTCCTCAGGAGTTTTCTGAGATTCACGTGGGACTTTTTCAAGCTGTCCCAGGCCTCCTTGACCTAAGCGTAGCTCTATCCTTCTGTTCTTCCAGAACATACAACAGACCTGGGTTTTCCTCGAAGTGCCCTTCTGCCCTCCTCCTGCCAATACACTATGGTACCACTGGGAGGGCTCCCAGGCCACCGAGCCAATGGGCAGCCCTACCTCAGTGGCACCAGCGGACGGGCCTGTACCAATGGGGTACATGTGAACACGGCCTGCCCTGCAGCTGCCATGGGCTACCCAGGCATGAAGCCTCAGCAGCGCCGCCCAGGGGAGCTTCAGCAGGTAACGTAGTTCTGGGAGTGTGGGCATACAGGGATGGGTCACCATGGAGGGCGTGGCCGGGCCACCTCCTGAGGCTCCCTCCCTTCTAGCCTCTAATCCCGGGCTGCTGGGCCTGCTGAACAACGAATGGGGAAGTTACCTGGACTCTCTGACGTGACCTTCTCGTTCCTCGTTTGAGCAGCAGGATGACACCGACAGCACGCTGAGGCAGACCGTTCTTGGCAGTGGACGTGACCCCCCCAGTCACCAGATTCCCAGGTACCCAGGCCCCTCCCTGCCTTCCACCCCTGAGCCCCAGCGCTCGCTCTCACTAGTTCCTCAAACCCAGCATGGATCACTGAGAGGTGAGCACAAGTGCTTCACTCACGATCCCCTCATCTGACAAACTGCTCCCCTGGACTTTTTTTTTTTTTTTTTCCTCGGTACGCGGGCCTCTCACTGCTGTGGCCTCTCCCGTTGCGGAGCACAGGCTCCAGACGCACGACGCGCAGGCTCAGCGGCCATGGCTCACGGGTCCAGCCGCACCGCGGCATGTGGGATCTTCCCGGACCGGGGCACGAACCCGTGTCTCCTGCATCGGCAGGCGGACTCTCAACCATTGCGCCACCAGGGAAGCCCTCCCCTGGACTCTTAGCCTAAGGGGGTCAGTTGTTGTGTTTGCAGTTATGATGCCTTTTCTGCTCAGCAATTCCTCCCTCACTTCTCAGGCCAGAGCAGCCCCACCCAGCTGGCTCTGCCCATAGGCCCCACGTCCTCTCATGTACTCAGGACGCGCGTGGAGTCGCATGGAAGGAGACTAGAATTGCCTGTGGAAGCGATGGTGTGGCACCTTTTGATGTCCAAAGGGGAGCAGCCCCTGCCCCGCCTGAGCCCTGCCCAGCTCTGCTGCCCCAGACGGGAGTATCCAGGGCAGTGGGATCCAGGCCCACGCTGCCCCTGCCTCACCCCTCCGCCTGGTTTTGTGCACGCAGGGCTCCCAAGTCGAACCCGGACGAGGGCTCGCTCTTATACACGCTGCCCGATGACTCAGCTTGCCAGCTGCTCCAGCCTCAGCAGGACTGCCACCACCTCCAGGGGCAGCCAGCAGCCACGGGCCAGCCCGGCATGAGGCGTGTACCCCAGGGTCCTGGGCTGGAAGCCACGTGGGACCCTCTTTCTCACCCAGGTCAGTGCTGAGGGCAGGGCGGGCGGTTGAACAGGCTGGGGATGAGGTGAGGTGTAGGCGTCCACGACCCGGGAGTGACGTGCAGGCGGGGTGAGAACAGTCCCTGAAGGCGGTGTCTGGTAAAGACCGTCCACAGCTTGTATATCTGAGATGGGGGTGCAAAGGGGAGCTGGCCACCTCCTTCCCTGCTGAAGGCCCAGCACATCTGCAGGGAGTGTCAGGTGGGTCCAACATGGCAAGCTCTGTCCTCAAAGGCTGAGAGAACGGGCACTTCTCCATTTCAGGGAAAGAAGCCCTTTTGGTCTCAGCATCTCAAGGCCACTCACCAATTCCCGCCGCCTCTCATCACACTAAGAGGCACTCTCTAATCACTCCGAAGTACCTTGCTTTGCTGGGTCTTGTCTCTTAATTAAGGAATGAGGTTGCATCCATCATTAAGCCAGGTTCTCACATCATCAGAACTCTGTGCTTCCAGAGAACTTTCCCTCCTAGGGACTCGATGCACAGCGCGCCCAGCCCACTGTCCTTCTTTGTGCCCATCTTTTTGATACCTGGTTGGGCACAGGCTGGTTCAGAGAATTAGCTGCTGTTTCTTATAGCCTCCACGGTGTGGCTTCCAGGTCACATGCAGCTCCCAGACCCTGGGAGATGAAATTCTAAGACAGGTACCTCCTAGAGCCAGACCCCAGTAGCATCTACACGGGACTCCCTCCATCGGGGGGCACGAGTTGTGAGTGAGATGCTCATGGCCAGAAAGCATAGCAGAAGGGTGTACTAGCAGCCCACACCTGGAGAGAGCAGAACTTTCTTGCACGGTTCCTGGGCTCAGTGACGTCATCTGCCCCTGGTTATAGGGTAGATGCATGAGGGTCTCCACGCTTTCACCACTGAAATGTGCAGGTGGGACGTGGGTAAGAAGTGGCCCATACTTAGAGGGAGTGTAATTGTCCTTTTTGTGGTTGTAGGTCTCTGTCCTTCCTCTAAAGCCAGTAACCAGCTCCCAGAGAGAGCCCAGAGAGAGGGTGACCCAGTACTGCTGAGCACTAGTTCCTGGTCAGTCTGGATTCTAACGTTTCCCACTTTTCTCTCCCCTCAGGGTCCCGGTGCTGCTTGGGCCTCGTACCGGTTGAAGAGGTGGCCAGTCCTGACTCCTGCCCTGCGGGGAGAGGAGACTGGTGTCCCCAGCACCCCATGGGGGCCTACGTAGGGCAGGAACTTGGGATGCGGCTCTCCCCCAGCCCACCGGTTCACATGTCTTTTGAAATACCACCTCCTACAATTTAGGCAGAAGCTGATATCCCAGAAAGACACTATATATTGTTGTTTCTTTAAAAAAGAGAGAAAATTGGTATTTATTTTTCTATAATAGCCATATTTATATATTTATGCACTTGTAAATAAATGTATATGTTTTTATAATTCTGGAGAGACATAGGGAATCCTCCCCACTGAGGTCTGAGGTGGGAAGCAAAGAAGCCGCAACGGAACCGGAGTCAACCGGGAAAGAGCAGCACAGACTGAGGAGGCAGCCCGTCCCTTAGACCCTCCGCCGCTGCCTGGGCCCCTGCAGAAGGCCCACAGAGAAGCCCGTGGAAGGAGGACTCCTAGGCACAGTGACTGCAAGAGAAGGGCCAGGGCCGTGCGATCAGAGGCTGCAGCCACCCGTGACAGTGGCTGGATCTGGTGCTAAAGGAAACGTTTTCCCAAGATGCCCGTGAGACTAGACTAAGATGTGTATAGTACTGTAAGCATTAACAAACCTTCCAGAATCAATAATCTGTGGCAACATATCTCTGTAAAAATAAACACTGTAATGTCTAAATAAATGTTTAGTCTTCCCTGTAACCTACAGCTTAGTCATGTATGAGTCAGCATTCTCTTTAGATGTTAGGATTCAGTCTGAGTATTTGAAGAAACAGCCACTTGTGATGTTTTCAGATCCATCGAGGAGAAGTCTGGAAAAGGTAGCAAATGTTTCTAATTTTGTCTTTTTAAATATTGACTCTCAGTTGTGTTTTCATTAATGCAGATGCGTGGTAACTGTTTAGTCCAAGAGGGACACAGTGTACAGTGGGCGAGGAGAAGCAGATTCACCGTTCTCTGACTGGACTTGAGGTAAAGCTATGGTCAGATCGGAAGGAATGAGGCTCATCTTTTCTATACAGGTGTGTGTTGAAGACTAAGTATTTTCTCCAAAATGCCATTTAGTGAAGTGCTGTGCTACAGGTGAACATATGGTGCCTCGTAAAATTCACTTCCCTTCTTTCCAGAGAAACAGCAACGTGGCCAGGGGAGTTGACTCACTAGTTGTTTAAAATCAACATTTACTCACTGCCGTCCAACCACAGGATCAACCTTTGTCCGGGCAAGTGGAAGTAGACGGAGGCTGTAGCTTTTTGCCGAGAGCCCTACCACACTTTAACTGTTTTCAGGAGGGAAGGGTACCTTTTAGATTTCAGTAGAGTTGAGTTACAGATGAAATGCCACTTGAAACACTTAATCCTCTTCCGGGTCATCAATGGCAGACCCTAGCTTCACACTCCAGTCACAATAAAGTCCTAAGAAAGCCCCAGGAGGTGACTGATGGTCTAGGGCAAGTGCGCCCTCTGCTGGCCAGAAGAGATTCCTGCATCCTTTCTCTGTCCAGCAGCTAAATTGGAACATGGTTTTCAGAAAAGCAGTCTTTTAAAAATATTTCAAGAAATGAAATGAAGGACTGTAGGAATACGGAAATGATAGGAAAGGAGACGTAGAGCAGGGAAGAGAAGAGAAAAGATATTGTGACTTCAGACACAATCTGGCATCAAGGGCCTAGAGGTCACTTCCAGGAGGGGGACAGATCTCACCTCTCAGGTCTGGGCTATAACTCAACTTCTAGCCCATTGGCTTTTGAAAACAAAAAAACTCCCCTGTCTTCTTAATGCTTGATGATCCCAGTGGTTGTCAAGGTGAGTTTTGGTGAACTTCATGGAAGTGGTATGGTTCCAGTGCTGTGCAGAAAGCAGTTTTATGTGACAACAGTGCTTTTAGCTCTCAAAAAAAAAAAAAAGCCTGGGAATGAAAAAGCACTTCTAAGGCAGGTTAAATGAGATAAATGTGCATATTTACTTTAGCCAATTGCAGGAGAGGAGGAAGAGGTTAGGCATCAGGCCTTTAAATTTTAGCCTAGAAAAGGAAACAGCTTAGATATTCAGTTTCATCACATCTTGCATTTCTTTAGATTCAGGTTAATTATTATAGTGCCTTTTAAAAATCTGATTCAGTCAGCAGTGGCTATATAAATTAATCAAAAGGAAGAGTAAGACCTAGTTGGGCAGGAGCTGGTGGTGGTGTAGAGTTCAGCTCATGGCTCAGGACAGCCACACAGGACAGGCTGAGTCGGCAGGAATGAGAAACTCCTTTTCCTGTGAAGTTCTGACAGAGGGGCTGGACTCTACAGTTTTTCTTTCAATGTTGAGATTTGATGATACTATGGACGAGGGTTCAGAATAACCAAGGGACATTAACAGTTGATCCTCGAGTAACTCAGGCAGATTTTTGGCCTCTTTCAAAGGTGAGGCTGCGTTCTCTAAGGGCACAGCAGGAGGCAGAGCACAGTTAGATCAGGAGACTAGGACAGCTTTCCATCCACCCCCAGCCAGGGCTGCACCCTGGTGCTCTCCTGCTTGCTATTAAACCTCCCGAAGACTCAGTTGCTATAGGTTCAAGACTAAGCCTGGGATCAATGAAATGAAACGAAAGCTATCTTTCTTATCTAATTCAAAATAAAAATGAATTAACTGTATTGTCAAATCCCAAACATGCTGTATGAATGCCTAATATTGTAAACTTTAGTGATTTTTGTCTAGTTCAGTTTGGGAAAAAGTAATAATCCTGACTGGTTTTACTCATCCATAGACTAAATTCATTCTTGCTGCAATTAGAATCTCAGGATTCAGAATGGGAAGAAGCCTCAGAGCTTATCCAGATCTCTCATTTGTCTGACAGTGAGGCCCAGGAAAATAATGTAATTTTTACCCTAGCTCTCACCACAACAAGGGGATAGTGTCTCCTCCGGGACCACCCACGGTATCCAGGCGGCCGCTCAAGGTCGTAGCCAGCCAGTTACGTAAGTTTGGTGGTAGCCCTTCCTGCTGCAGCCAAGCTTCAGATGGACGCGGCCCCAGCTCACAGCTTGACTACAACTTCGTAAGAGACCTGAGCTGGAAACACCCAGCTAAGTAGCTCCCAGCTTCCTGACCCTCAGAAACTGGGTGAGATAATGTTGTTTGAAGCTATGTTTGGGGGTGATTTTTTATGCAGGAGTAACTAAGTAGGTAAATCACTCAGAACTGTGACTAGCACATGTTTTTGAAATGCTTGAAGGGCACACATAGTTAAGGGTGTACACACATAGTTTAGGGTGTACAGCAGAGAATGTGATAAAGGGTGCTCTCCAGCAGAAAAGCTGCTACATCAGAGCTCTGTGGTGACGGGCACAAACAGTGAGCTATTTGGACCTCTCAAATAGGAGTATGAAAGGATCTTAGAGACACAATAGGCCAAGTGGCCCCCTGTAATATATATATATTCCAACATACAAAATACCCCAAGTCCTGTCTATAATTTTGGGGGGCAGATCAGCAGGCTAGACGGGTTACGAAAACTTGACCTTGCTGAGGTCGCTTTCTACATTGGTGCAACATTGCCGCCTTTCCCTTTCCTTTTCGGTAACCAATTCATATTCTGGGATGGCCTCAAGGGAGTAGCTCATTAAAATGGACCCATAGAGCACGGAATTTAAAGTGCTATGTTCTAGTACTAACAGGAATCCAAATATCAGTGAAATCATTCTTACCCCCAAACCAAAAGAATACTCCCAAATTAGTTTAAATGTTATATACAATCAAAAGTGATTATTAGAGTTGATCTCTCAGTGATGGGATCTATTTCATTACTTCCTGATCTATATCAAAACCAGCAAATGACTCAAGTAGAAACAGAAAGAAAATGGCACAGGACATGAGAAACTATAGGAAGTGCTTAGAATACTGGTAGAGTTGCAGACACCTTCAGAGAAGAGACTCCTCAACCATTTTGCAAAACACACTTCTGTGCTCCACCCAGAGCTGAGGAGGTTGCTAAAACTATGGGTGATTCGGGAAGCTGTTTATTTTTTTGCTTTATGCCAGTCTAAAGCAAACTGCTCTGCTCTTTCTGTCTGCATTTCCTGAATCCCGACCCCTCAAATAACTGCTTTATGAAGTTAACAATGTCAAAATTCTAAATTGCATTTTTCTCAGATATTGTTGGCAAAATAGTTTTTGTTCTCTTGTGTCCTCTCAGAGAATACCTGATAACATCAAAGTTTATTTTCCAAGGATCCAACGACCAAGAAAAGGAAGTTTTCTCATGGTTTGCTGAATGATCGCTTTTCTTGCTAATGGCTAAGAATTCAGATAACCAAAAAACAAATTTCCTGAAACAGGATATATTACCGATGGTTTCTGGCGATTTAAGGTAACAGCCTCCTAAGACTTCACATTTGACCCAGTTGGTTGCAAACACATCTGCATTGGTTCAGTTCAATAATAAGTAGCTGTTGGGTGCTGTAGTCAGTTTTAAGATAAGCAGTTGGGGGGAAATTATTAAAACTACATGACTGGATGTGGTTTTAGACTTTCAGATGAGTTCACTTTAAAACAGTAGGATTGTTGCAGGCGACAAGGAAACAGAACATCTGTTGAATGAAGTGTCAGAAATCTTGGCTGGATTTGAGAAAAAAGCAAACTTAAGGCCCACGGGCTTCATTCATTCTCTTGTGGAGAGTGAATGGGGGGGAGAACAAGGCCACCTTTCTTACGCAAAAGAGCAACCTCTTCCTTTAAGGCCATAATCCTTTCGGCCTGGACTTGGATCAATTCAGTGACCTTCTCTCTTGCCACAATATCTGCTTTCCGGGGGCCCTGGAAGGCATTGCCCTGTTGAGAGAAAACACCTCCCTGCTTTAAGCACCATTTGGACTATGGAAACACCCCTGTCTTAATTTGTCTTTTAGGTGTGCCTGACTTAAAGAGCCACCGCTCCTGATTTTAAGATGCCTTCAAGTCCTCCACTGAAATCCTACCATTGGAAAGGTGTCCCTTTGAGCTAATAAGGCAACTCTTAGAATGCAAATCCCCTTTAGAGGGTCACTCATGAAGCTAGCTCTCAGTCACTCATACCCTACAGGGCTCATCGCTGCAATTCTAAAAGGCCAGGTACCTCCTTTTCCTAGACAACCCATATCTTGTTTTCCAAGAAAGAAATCTTTATTCCCTCATCTGATTTCTTCCCCTGCCCAGCCAATTCCTGCTCATGTTTCAGACATCAGTTTTAGGGAGGATTTCTTCACCCCATGGGCTGGGTTAGGGTTCCTGTTCTACGTTCTGTCAAATCATCCATCACTCATCATTGTAGTTATTAGACTGAACCATTTGAAATTTGTGACATGTGACCATTTTTTAGCCTAAAAAGTAGCAGTTTCCTATGGTTTGACCTAAGTGCTTGTTTGATATCTTTCTTGCTAGATCCTGTGCCTTAGAAATAGAGCCCAATATGCCTGGATCTCACCACTCTACCCAGCATCCGCCCTAGAACTTGTTACATAAGTAGACGCTCAATAAATCTGAACGTGCATTAAAGGAAGGGACATAACACCTAGTTATCTTCTCCGTGCCAGGTGCTTTATGTCTGCAACCTCATGTGATCCTCACAACTCAGAACCAGGTGGTGTTATTCCAATTTTAAAGATACAGAAACTGACAGGTTTATGAACTGGCCCAAGTCACTATAATATTAAGGACTGGAAGCAAGATGAGAACCAGGTTACCTGAAGCCAAAAGCCCATGATTTGTCTGTTACCCCACTTACTATGGCAGCCCTTCCTCATAAGTAGGGGTTGTCATTACCCAGTACCTTCTTTTTTTTTTTTTTTTTTTTTTTTGCGGTACGCAGGCCTCTCACTGTTGTGGCCTCTCCCGTTGCGGAGCACAGGCTCCAGACACGCAGGCTCTGCGGCCATGGCTCACGGGCCCAGCCGCTCCACGGCATGTGGGATCTTCCCGGACCAGGGCACGAACCCGTGTCCCCTGCATCGGCGGGCGGACTCTCAACCACTGCGCCACCAGGGAAGCCCCCAGTACCTTCTTGCCTCTTCTCCCTTGCCCACCTTCACTTCAGGGGCTGTGAAAACTAAACACTAACCTTAGCCACTTTCTTTTCCAGCTGGGAGTGGCTAAGTAGATGTAGCAGAAAACATTTGCTTTCTTAATGAAAGGGACACAAGAGTCTGGCATTTGGGCAGCAACCACAGAGCTGGGGCAGCTGTCTGTGACTCTGAAGGAAACTTCAGCCACGGAGAGAGTCACAGAGATACTGGCCCTGACATCACAGCCCCACTAAACTAAAACCCCTCAGTCATCTCCTGCAGACTTCTTGTTGAGTGAGGAAAAGCACCCCTATTTGTTTAAGCTACTCTTCAAAAGTGGGGCTTTTGGTTACTTGTAGCTAAATGCATGGCCCCTCATGCCCAGTCAGTCACTCTGAAGTCACCTTAGCTTTTCCCTCATTCTCTTTACCATATCCAAACAAATTTTGGCTCTTCTTACTTTGAAATGTCTTTGACTGTTGGTTTTTTGTCCTTGCCATCTTCATCCCAATCCATGCCTAGATTGTTGTAAGAGTAATAGCTATGGAGTCAGACAGTTTAAAAACAAACTTCCCGTTCACTGCAGCTCTATTTACAATAGCAGGGACGTGGAAGCAACCTAAGTGTCCATCAGCAGATGAATGGATAAAGATGATGTGGCACATTTATACAATGGAATATTACTCAGCCATAAAAAGGAACGAAACTGAGTTACTTGTAGTGAGGTCAATGGACCTAGAGTCTGTCATACAAAGTGAAGTCAGTCAGAAAGAGAAAAACAAATACCATATGCTAACACATATATATAGAATCTAAAAAAAAAATTGGTTCTGAAGAATCTAGGGGCAGGACAGGAATAAAGACGCAGACGTAGAAAATGGACTTGAGGACACGGGGAGGGGGAAGGGTAAGCTGGGACGAAGTGAGAGAGTGGCATGGACATATATACACTACCAAATGTAAAATAGATAGCTAGTGGGAAGCAGCCGCATAGCACAGGGAGATCAGCTCGGTGCTTTGTGACCACCTAGAGGGGTGGGATAGGGAGGGTGGGAGAGAGATGCAAGAGGGAGGAGATGTGGGGATATATGTATATGTATAGCTGATTCACTTTGTTATACACAGAAACTAACACACCATTGTAAAGCAATTATACTCCAATAAAGATGTTAAAAAAAAGAAACTTCCCCACGCATTAGCTCTGAGAGCATGAGCACGTTACTTCACCACTCTGAGCTTTGGAAAGTGGTATTTTGAAGATTCAATGAGACAGCCAATGGAAAGAGACCATACATGTAAAGCTATATATATAAAGATATACTATGTAAAGAGACCTACACAATTAATTCCCTTTCCCAGTCAACTGATCTGCCTCCAAACTCTTTCCTCTCCAAGGTATCTGGACGTTCAAAGCACATCAAGTCAACAGATGTTTACTCCCTGACGACTCTGTGAAGAGTCTGTCTAGGCATCACCGCTCTTGAATACTGCTGTGACCCTTCATTCAATAATTCTTTAGTGGATAAAGGGCCTTTGATATTCAGATTCGAGGCTTCCTCTCTATTTTAGTTGTAAACCTCCCAGAGCCTCTTATTCATTCTTTCTTTTGGACTTTTGCTTAGACCAGTGCTTCTTCAGCTCTAGCATGCAGCTGAATCAGCTGGAAGGCTTGTTCTAGATTGCTGGACCCCTCCCCCACAGCCTCTGATTCTGTAGATCTGGGGGAACCGCACTTTGAGAACCCCTGGCTTAGAACATTTCCTGGGCACGTAAAGAAAACCAAGAGAAAAAAAAAAAAAAAGAAAACAGCATTTTTGCAGGTACTATTAAAAGATTATAGCACATAGTTGTTCAGAATATGCCATACATGTGTTATGTCCCTAGAAGGCAAGGCTTAAATAGGGTGAAACTTTATAAATAAGTATTATCCACCACATGCTGTATTAAGTACTACTAGGTTAGCCTCAATAAATATTATATAAAAGCAAGTTGAAAGCCCTAAAAAGTAACAAGTGTTTTAATAAGTAACATGTGGCCTCCCATAATTCAGGAGGCCCCCTGTAGGTCAAAGGAAGTAAACCTGTATTGGAAATGGATGTTTGACACCAAATTCAGGGAGCATGTTGATGTCATTATTTATACCTAAGTAACCCTACATCTGCAAGGGCCAAGGCAAATCCCTTTATTAGTACTTGTATGAATTCATGGTACCCAGTAGGCATACAGTAAAGCTAGTCCCTCAGGCTCATTTTAATATAGACGGTATCAACTCTGTCCTCAGGGACCCAAGTGGGCCAGAAACGTCCAAGATCAAGGTTTGTTTAAAAGCCAGCACTTGATATTCCCTTTATAGAACATCCCCAATTCTGACAAAAGGTCTGAAGAAAAGGAACATACCTGTTGGTTCTGTAGAATATTCAACTGAGAATCAAGTTTCTTCTTTTCAGTACATAAATCATTCATCTGATGAAGTTTTTTGCTGTGTTCTTTTGTCTTCATCATCAATTCCCGTCGCATTTGAGCAATCTTTTCCTACCGGGGCAGAAAGATGCAAAATGGATTAAGTGAATGAGGAAGCAGAGAAAAATGAATGATTTGATCAAAACCACCAGGCAAATGGAGTGATATGCACATAGAAAAATACAATAAGCCAATAATATCAGAAGCAAGTGCACTGGGTCTGGTTTGATTAAAGAAGAATGTAAGCAGGATGAAAGTAGGTAAAAATAAGATAGACATCACTCCATTGTTGAGCAATGACATTAGGGTGCATACTGAGTGATGGTATTCATTCATTAAAAGGGAGAATGATCCTTTAAGCAGGAAATGTTCCTGTATTGTCTTGGCCCAGGATCCTCAAGGTGACCCGCTTGAATGGCCATACGTGTGCCAGTGGCTTTCCTTTGTTCTCCTACTACTCCAACAAATTATTTTAGATAGCACATATTATCTCCAGCACTACCCTGATAGGGACCATCCCACTGACACGAACACTGAAGTAATTTGTTTCTTCACGGTACAGTGGCAAATCTTCAATGAGACAAGATAGCACTAGGAGGGACTTCCCTGGTGGTCCAGTGGTAAAGAATCCGCCTTCCAGTGCAGGGGACACAGGTTCAATCCCACATGCCATGGGGCAACTAAGCCCACGCACCACAACAATTGAGTTTGCGCGCATCGACCAGAGCCCACGCACAGCAAACTACAGAGCCCACGTGCCCTGGAGCCCGGCGCGCCACAACTAGAGAGAGAGAAAACCCTCACGCCACAACTCGAGAGAAACCCGAGCAGACCTTGCGCCGTCACAAAAAAATCCCGCATGCCTCAACAAAGACCCCGTGTGCTGCAACTAAGACCTGAGGCAGCCAAAGAACAAATAAGGAAAATAAATAAATATTAAAAAAAAGATTAGCGCTAGGAACCTCTCCTCCTCCCCTATCTACTGTGAAGACAGAAAACTGGAGAAGCCATAATTATTTTTGGGCTTATAAAATCTCGTAAAAGTTCCTGTCTCTGAATCAGGCTGTCACTGGGGTACTGCCTCATCTCATGGCTCCGGGAACAGTGTAGGCATTTAATACCTTCTAAGACCCTACCAGCTAAATAGTAGATACTTTGTTATAAAATGTATTACTCAGAGATGTTTTTCTAATTTCCAGAATGGAAATAGCATCAAAAGCTATTTAGAATAATACAATTAGGTCCTCAGAGTATAGCAGTTCATGTCTAACACTATTAGAACGTTTATACCTTAATGCAGACCTCAGAGTAGAATCTCTCTGTAATCTTTCATGCCACTTTGCCATCATATTTACATGAATCCTGGATCCCAGACCCAATGCTAGTGCTTTCATCCCAAGATAGACCAGTGGCTCAACTAAGTGAATGGTAAGAAAGCCGAGACAGGCTTAAGATCATGGAGGAACCAAGTGGGGCTCACACACGTGCCTCCAGGTATACAGATGCTTCGCAGGAACCACTGAAAGCTCACCAGGAGTCCTTGCCTCCACCCAGTGGATCACCTGCCCTCTCATCCTAACCTCCCACATCTTCATTTCCTTTGCGTTTGATAGCTCCTTTCGAAGTTTCTTGATCTTTAGTTCTTCAAGTGTTGTATTCACAGAAAGTGTCTGAAGGGCTTCTAGGTTGACCACACGGCCAAACTTGCTGACCATTAGTTGATTGACTGTTTCTTCCATTTCTAAAAGAAGACAGTCACTGTCAGGTTGTTCACCAGATCCCACTGTTATTAAATGAATAATACCAATACCACTACCATTCTGAGGAACAGCTTTTGCAGGAAGATGATAAGAGATTTTACGTTACCAGTTGGGTTTTCCTCTGTGACTTTTCACCTACTACTTTCCTCACTTAGAATGCACATTGCTCTCTTGTCTTTTCATCTACTTCAAATTCCTGTGTAAAAGGGACTCATCTTTCCCAACTGGCTACACCTTCTGATCTGCCCCTCCTCAGATTATTCATGGGCCCAAATGGGATTATGAGGCCTTCAGTTTTTAATTTTTTATTACTGATCTCTATAACATCTGGTGTTGAGAATAGAACAGTCACTGAACAGAAGTTTCCATCTTATTCCAAGTAAAAATATTAAAATCCTTGCAGTGGTTCACAAGGTCCTACCTGTCCTGCCCTGCCCCTATCATCTCTCCCACCTCCTTTCCCACACCTCTCTCCTCATTCACTCCAGACATCTTTTTCTCAACCTTCTCAAACATTCTGGGCTCACTTGGATATTCTCGTATGGAATTGTCTGGAATTCTCTTCCCGAATAGCCACATGACTCACTCCACACAGCCCATTTTCTGAAAACAAGTTGTGAGACTGGTGAAAGACTCATTTCCAAAACACCCATTTCTGAAGGTGTAACCAAATGTAATTTGTCCCCTAACCAGGGAGAACCACATCTTAGTAAGTATATCACCTTTCCAGGGAGCTCTTCCCTGGCTTCCTATGGACCTCAGCACCCTTTCCCAGTCCCTTTCTATTTTTTTCTTCTTAACAATCCTCTCCATCTAACATGCAATATGTTTTACTTTTGTTTACTGTGTTTCCTCAACATGTGAACACTGGAAAACCTGGAGAAAATTCCATTTGTGGAGTCTGAGCTCCCCAAGAAAGTGTAATCTTGTAACAAGATTTTCTCAGTCACCAGAGTCCCCTAAGTGAAGTCTGAAGGCCCTAAGGTGTAACAAGATGATGCAATTCTGTTACAGTACAGGAATTTGTATTCAGGTATAATCGTTATGGCTGAATGATAATGGTATAATCAGCATGGCTGCCATTTTGCACAATCCAGGGAGGGTTATTCATTTCTATTCTACGTGAGTGGCGCCCCATGGACTTGTGTCATGCGGTGGCCATGATAATCAGTGATGCAAATGAAATGACTGGATTATTGGCACGTGTGGCTAGCCTGTGGCTGCCTGCTTGGCCTCCCTCAGTAAGAACCTTGACTTCCCCCAGCTAGCCCCATATAACAGGGTCCCTCTCCCAAGGCAGCCTCATGTACTAGGACATGGACTCTGGTCCTCGCCACTGTGGAACCAGCCTAACAACACCCTTCTCCTGACTCAGGCCAGCTAGTGTTCCCTGGGCACATAAAGGCTTCTGGAACACTCCCTATCCTCTGTCCCCATGGCTGCAAGCTGTGCTCTCCCCACCCCATGTTCTAGACTCTCCTCTTCTTCCCCATTGGGTCTAGGGATGGAGGCAGGCAACAGTGAGTGACTGTGGTGTTTCTCATCACTGGTAAGCATTTGTTCTTTGAGATACAGTAAAGGAACCACTCCTAGCTTCACCTTCTGAATTAGGAGATCAGTCTTTAACCAGACTCACAACTTGCTTTCAGAAAATGGACCGGGGGTAGGAGAAGAACTCAAAGTCACTGAATAAAACTTGAACCACATGGGACTTTTTTTTTTTTAATTTCAACTAACATTCCAGAAATGTGAATACTTCATTTCATCTTCTTCACACATTTTTCCAAACTGCGAGGTTACTCAGATGGAAATAAGCTTCTTTCCTCATTTTCATACTAGTTTGTTCCTTGGTTTGACAAATAGTATTTCCAAATATAAACAACATTCACAGGCTGCAGAAGCCAAAGGAATGTGAAGTACGTGTGAAACATTGGGGCCTCAAGGTTTATACCTGAGAAAACTCTATGTCTCAAATAAGTGTTATTCAAACATAGAGTCCTAACATGTATTTTAAAATTTTATAATCCAGCCACCCATGAGGGTAGAACCATCATCACTCATTAGAAACTGACCTCTACAAATCCAAGCCACTTGGATTGACTGACCGCTATATTCTTCCCATTATTTTTCTTTTTCAAATTTTCTTTCGAAAAATATTATTCAATTGTGGTAAAATACACATAACAAAATGTACTATTTTAATCTTTAAAGTGTACAGGTCTGTGGCATTAAGGTAGATGCTATTATAGTATTGGTAATATTATTATTAAAGTTGGAATACTTCATCACTTACACATATGTTCCATATATCAAATATTCAAACGGTATTTTAGGAGAATTGTCTTTACTCCATACATCTTATACTATACACCTCAGTTCCATCTGAATTAAGAACGTAAATGTGAGGAACACTAATAGAAGAAACGATAGAAAAATATCTTTGTGACCTGAAAATAGGAAAGGATTTCTTAAGACACACACACACACACAATGAACAAACCATAAATAGATTGATAAAATTAATTATATTGAGATTTTAAAATGTCTGTATCCCAAAAAGATACACTAAATAAAGTAAAAAGGCGAGACACATATTAGAAAAGATTTGAAGTGAATGTAATGGACAAAGACAGACATAAAATATAGGAAAAAACTCCCTACAATCAATAAAATAAAAAAAAACAAGTAAAAAAATGGGCAAAGTGTATGACAGGCAAGAAAAGGAAACAAATAAACAGCAAATAAGCTATGTGAAGACATTCAACCTCAAGGACTTCAGGAAACAGTGAAATACAATTTTAACATCTACGAGGTTGGCAGAAATATGAAAGTCTAGCAGTATTAAGTGTTGATTAGACTATGGAGCCCAGGAAATTCTCACACTGCCAAGGGCGAGAAAAGGGTACAGCCACTTTGGAGGGCAACTTGACAATACCCAGGAGAGCGGAAAATGCACACACACCCAGAGCCCCCAGTCCTGGGGACTCACCTCCTTCCACACATGCACCGGGAGACATGTATAGGAAGGTGCACTGTAACACTGCCTGTGATCATGAAAAATTACAAGTACCCTAAATATCCATCCACAGGAGACTGAAGAAAAACTCTTATAGTCCTACAATGGAATATTGTAGTACCAGTTAAAATGAGTAACTATCTGTAGCAATATGGATTACTCTCAAAAACTGGTTTAATAAAGTGAACTGCAAAATGATAGGAATAATATTATATTACAGTTAAAAACATACAAAGGCACTTTGTATACTGTGTGTGAATACATCCATATGTATACAGACGTGCCTGGTGGTAGATTCTGGGGAAGGAGAGAGCAGAACAGTATTATAAGGAGAAGGGCCTTCAGTTGTATCTTCAATGCTTATTTCTTAAGCTTGCTAGTGGGTACAGGGGCTATTGCTGTATTATTCTATAATTTATTATACATAAAACCTTTAAAAATTGCGAGAAACTGTTTCTATGACAAAATATTTATCCTTTTAAACCAGGAGAATGACCTTTTGATAGAATCAGGAGAGAGAGTAAGTGGGAAGACGGGAAGGTGTTATTTCCTCTCAGTGGTTCCGATCTGTGATGACCTACTGTTTTCAAAGTTGGAGATGGTCACTTGACAGTTCCCTCTCTAATCAATAAATATTACTAAATAAGCCACGGGCTTAATACTCACTCTGTATAGTTTTGGCCATCTCTCTCTTTTCTCGGATGAGCTGTTTACGCCGTTCCCGGCAATCTTTGTTAAGTTTTTGCTGCTGGGAATTTTCCTCGTGGAGCTGGACAATTCGTTCTTGCAGTCGTCCCAAGGAGTGGTTCGAAAAGACCAAAGTTCCAGAAAGATCACTAGGTATTTCTCCGAATACCACATACTCTATCTACAAAAACAAAACAAAACAAATCAAAATAGACAAAGACCAAGCTAAACTGAAGGTCATGGAAAGCATAAGGGAAACACTTCTTTCTCTGTCCCTTGTCACCACTGAGTAAGGTAAAAGCAGGAAGCCACTTTCAAATAGAAGTCACATTATGTCCCTCTGGGACAGCACTTCTTTCCAAAAAGACCATGCTTGATATCTACTGCATAAGGATGGAACGGACATTTCAGGGTTGGCATATTAGGCAAATTGCTACAGATCGCTAATCCTGTTTGGGTCAGGTTAAACAAGATGTATGTAAGGCTGATCTTAGGTTTTTCTTCTAACATACAGCTTTCTCTATTTACGTGACAAAACATGGTACTTCGCTGATATGATCTCTGCATTTTAATGTAAGTTGTAGTTTGAGCGGGATATAGAGATGAACAAAGAGAGGGAAAAAAGAGAAAGAATATTTTCCTTTTATCTTAACCTCCCTCATTAACAAGTAGAGATTAAGTGAAGCTACTTCTTGCATCATTAGTTCATGTCTACTTAAAGATGGTGTGAAAAGCGACATGTGCCCAAGAGCCAACATTTCAAACTCCAAGCCATTCCCTTAAGTCATAGGCTTCTCATTTCTTCAGACTTGAAATGATTCAACTTTCAAAGTGATAATGGACCACAGGGAAATATACATGTTTTCATATTATGCTTTTATAACAATCTCAGAAGGGGTAAGAAAAGTTGGGGTGTCATTCTACAGGTAGATTTCTCACAAGGACTGCACTTCTGCCCCCTAGTGGCCCACGAATTTTTCTCTGGAAAAGCCTGAGTGTCATATGGCTTTCCTGCTCAGACAGGGTGGGGCGACCTCTCAGACCCGTCACCTGGTGGAGCTTGAGAGGAATCACAACCAGCAGCTCATTCAACCGCTGCTGCTTCTCACGTTGATAAGCCTCCAGGGCCTCCTCGGCCATGTTCAGATTAGTTGCCACAATCTTGACCTGTGGAAAGCCCCATGGGTGAGATGTTGAAAAGATTCACTGAATATATACCCGAGGTGGTAAATGAAGCCTTTCTGGGAGGAAGCAAAAGCATGAGCTGGATCTGCTTGGTTGGACTGTGATTAAACGGATGATCCCAGTCTGCAGCCCAGCAATATATATTATTCTCTTCCTGCTAAGTCATGATCCACACCACTTTTTCAATTGTTCTAATGACCCCAGAGTTGTATAGGTTTTGTTAATGAAAACTCAGAAGACTTGTCCCCATCTCCCTTTTGTTTTCTGCAGTAAAAGCATCCCTCAGGGCTTCCCTGGTGCAGTGCCCCGGTCCAGGAAGATCCCACGTGCCGCGGAGCGGCTGGGCCCGTGAGCCATGGCCGCTGAGCCTGCGCGTCCAGAGCCTGTGCTCCGCAACGGGAGAGGCCACAACAGTGAGAGGCCCGCGTACCGCAAAAAAAAAAAAAAAAAAAAAAAGCATCTCTCAGCCTGGAATGTCTTTGTCAGGATGGTTCAAATCTCATTTGGTCATAATGACATCAATAAACTAGAGAAAAAAGCCCTTTAAAGTAATGAAACTACTAACTACAGTATTTCTAAAGCATATAGCTTCATCTCCTAAAATACTAGAAAGTTTTCCAAATCATTTCCTTGTTCAAGAGAAGAAGCAATCTATCAAAAATATTTCTGAATATGAGTCAAGTGACGCTGCTCTAGGAAAGAGTACTTAAGAGGGAAACTGAGCAGATACAGCAGAAAAATCACAATAATTGTACCAGAAGTTTAGCTTAGTGGCCTCCCACATGGAATGCATACACCCCAGAGTGTCAAAGTCATCTACTGGGGTCCGGAAAGAAGTTTCAATTTCTATTTACTTTTATCTTATTCTTGTTAATTTCTGTTTTTGCAAATGTTTCATAATACATAAAATATATTAGTACAATAGTTCATGTATATAATTTATAAATAAATATACATTTATTGTGGGAATATGTGCTCCACAATTTTTTTACTTATAGAAGTATGTAATCAAAAAAGTTTGGAGGCCAATGATTTAGATAAAGAAAGTCCCAGTCATTAAAAGAGCAATGGCCCCTCAACCACAACTGTAAATGGATATAACATGGGAAATGTCTGTTCTCTTACAAGAAGTCCTAACTCATGCCATTGCTATGAAATAGCAATATTATAGCTGCAAGGAGATGTAGCTTGTTGGGAGAGGATGAACAGACCTGAGAAGGGCAGACCAACATACTTTTTTGGATAATGTATCATATTCCTTTCTGAGGTTATCGATCACTTTCTTTTCTTCAACTAAGGCCTCTTCAATGTCCAGCCTTTTCTCTCGAAGTTGAAGGGCCAGTTCAAAGAGACCCTTATCACAATCTGAAAAGACAGTCAAAACAGCAAAGCAGCCCCATTTGTTAGGGAATGTAGTAATACAATAAGTGTGGACTTTGGAGCTTCAGAATTATTAATGTCCATCTACTCCAGCAAGGTTCCATCATACTTAGGGCTCCAGGTAGAAATTATTCTGGGTAGAAATTATGAATGGTATTAATAATCATGATAGTGGTTATGATACTAGTATTGATGTTCTGAGCAGTGCTCTGAGCCAGGCTCGGTGCTGGGTCCTTTATGTACCTTATCTCATTCAAGGCTCACAGGCCCTGCAAGGTAGAGACTGTTGTTCCCATTTTATAGGTCACGACCACCCGACCACCGTAAGCCTCAGAGAGGTCACACAGCTGATATGTGACAGAATGGGATTCAAGTACAGTACCTCTGTATTAATTTCCACTATATCACACTGACAGCCACATTTATCCACTGAGTAATTGATAAAGAATGTGAAAATATAATGGATCACTACAATGGAATTTAGGAACCATAGCTCCATCCCGAGTTCTACCACTAAACTAACTGTGAGCCTTTGTTCAAGCCGTTTAATCCTGCTATAAGATAACAAGTTGCACTACAAGATTTTCTAGCTTTCTTCCACTCACAAATATGATTTTAAGGAGATTCTTATTTTCAAAATCAAAACAAGATTTAAACTTTATTTGACTTTAAAATTTGATTTATAATTGATATGAAATACCTAGGAAAATAATTTCAGATCAAGAAGAAACAGTTTTCCTACTGAGCCATTCATGTATTGAGCCTGTAAGAATATTGGTCTGGACTATAAGAATATTGGACTGTAAGAATATTTCAGACTGGTTTCACCAAGCATCTCCAGGAAACGTAAAAATTGCCCTTACAAAACAGGTTTGAAATATGAAAACTGAATGGTTTGGCAAAAAGGAAGAGCTTTATAAAAATATACTTAAGTATATATTTTTATATATAAATCTTCTGTTTCTCTATAAAATGAAACTTTCTGCATAATTTATGACTCTGAATCAACTAGAGATTGTCTGCAGATTATTTAATTGGGTACTTATAAATATCTGCCTCAAGAAACAGAAAATTAATTGTCCAGAGAGCCCCAAAGAGTATCCATTAGACTATACTTCATACATATTAAGCCATCCTTTCCTTAAATATCATTATGAGACAATCGAGAAACCAATAAAAGGGAATTTTTGGTATTATCAATCCACAGTCACACGTAACAGAGAATGCATGGTTTTATCCCACTTACTTGTTGGGCAGATAGAATCATCAAAAACCTCATCTTCAGATCCAGACTCATCCTCATCACTCTCCAAGCTGGATTCTTCTTCACTTGATTCATCACTTTCTTCATCTTCATCTGAGGAGAGAGGGAAACATTGTTAATAAGCAGAGAAGTTCCTGTGTTAAGACTTTAAAAATAAATCATTTTTCAATGAGTTAGTTACTAGGGAAACAACAGGTAAATAAGGAAATTATTCAGTATTTTTAGAAGAATTTTAAATGGTTACGGATACAGAGACCACAAACTCAAATGCCTGCAGAAGGTTGTGCAATTAATTTCAATGCATTGAGTCAGAGAGGCTGCCAAGCTGCTTATGCTGTGACCCACCTAACACACACTTGGTTATACAGTCCACAATTCCTAAACCACAGTGCTCTGAAAACAGAGAAGGTTTTTCGTAACTTCTCTGAACCGAAGTAATACCATTTATAATCTTCACTTAACCTACTTAGTGTGAATATTCATGTCTTGCTGCAGAAGTATTACGACGTTTGATTTAGAGATTCTGCACCAAACCCTGCTGGGGGTGTTAGTTGACAAAGACTCTCGCCTTTAACCAAACTTGAGTCAGACTCCTCTGAGTCCTCTGACTAGTGCTTGACTTTGAACTAAATGGGCTCTGTCCTGGGCCCATTTGGTTCAGTTTTAGCAAGAGTCCTGCTGAGTAATTCCCCACCCTTGATAGCTGGTCGAATTCCTTATTCCCTACCCTCAATATCTTATCACTCTGGCCTGCCTTCAACAGAAACCCTGTTAGGTCAGTTTAGCAAAGAATTACCCTACCTCTTAGTAATTTTCTATCAACTAACCCTGACCATGCTCCTTGGCTATAAATCTCCACTTGCCTTGTTGTATTCAGAGTTGAGCTGATCTCTCCCCTACTATAAAATTCCATTATAGTGATCCCCCTGAATAAAGTCTGCCTTATTCTTAACAAGTGTCATGAATGATTTTTTCCTTTAACAATGTCATATTTAATATATTTTATAAAATTTTTTGAATACTAAAGTACATCTGCTCCCAAGAGTTTTGGATTAGGAATTGTAGACCTCCCCCACTCAACTCTAACCCCATTTTCTTTTAAAACACCTTGAGCCCATGTGGCAATTTCTATTATATGGAACATCAAAAAACAGAGATAAGAAGTGGACCTTATACTCACTAGAAGATTTGTTAAATTAAAATGTCTCAGAACTTTCCTGGTGGCACAGTGGTTAAGAATCCGCCTGCCAATACATGGGACATGTGTTCGAGCCCTGGTCCAGGATGGTCCCATGTGCCGCGGAGCAACTAAGCCTGTGCACCACAATTACTGAGACTGCACTGTAGAGCCCACGAGCCACAACTACTGAAGCCCGCATGCCTAGAGCCCGTGCTCCGCAACAAGAGAAGCCACTGCAATTAGAAACCCACACACCGCAACAAAGAGTAGCCCTCACTCACCACAACTAGAGAAAACCTGCACCCAGCAACAAAGACCCAACGCAGCCAAAAATAAATAAATTAATTAATTAATTAAATTAAAATGTCTCTTAAAATGACTACAAGTGATCTGTACCACCTTATGGAATAAATCAGCAAAGTTTAAAATTAGGCTTTAAAATTCTTACATAGATTTCTGTTTTCAAGAAAATGAAGCAGATCTACTTCCCCTATTCCTCCCACTAAATACAGCCCAAACCCCTGGACATTATATGTAAAACAAACACAAGAAGACTCTGAGAAGTGGGGAGAAGGCAGCAGACCTACTAATGCACTTCGAACCCTGAGGAACAACACTGTGGTGAGTTCCTTGGGCCTTCTTTTTTGCCCTGTATCTCAGAGGTGGAGAAGACTAAGAAACCTGAAACACCAACAGGTGCAGATAAAGAAAGGCCCAACCAGAACCTGCTCTCTCTAGCCAAATGACCTCACCATGCTGTCAGTAGAGATTCTGTGGGGAGCTGGGACTCCCATCTGCACACAACAATAGTAAGGAGATCTCCCTTCCCTTGGGTTAAAAAAAAGGCTGAGTACCTCCACCTGGCAGTAAGGAGGATGCACCCACTCCTTCCTCTGGCAGTGTTAGAGAAAGCCAAGTAAACAAGTAAGCCAGAAGATTTAAATAAGATACAGAATCTCATACATAATATGAACGTCTCCAGCTCTCAACTGAAAGTCATGCATCATACCAAGAACCAAGAATATCTCCAACTGAATGAGAAAAGACAACCAATAAATGTTAACACTAAGATGACAGAAATGTTAGAATTATCTGACAAAGTACTTTAAACAGGCAAGATAAAAATGCTTCAATGAGCAATTATGAACACACTTGAAGCAAATGAAAAAATGCAATGCCTCAAAGAAATAGTCTCAGCCTATTTATTTGTATAAAGAAGAACTAAATGGAAATTTTAGAACTGAAATATACAATAATTAGAATAGAAACTAATGGATGGGTTCAACAGCAGGATGGAGGGGACAGAGAAATGAATCAGTGAACCTGAAGAAAGAACAGTAGAAAGTAGCCAGTTTGAACAACAGAGAGAAAACAAACTGGAAAAACAAACAGAATCCAAACCCCAGAGCCTCAGGGGCCTATGGAACCATAATGAAAGGTCTAACATTCATGCCATCAGAGTCACATGAAGGAGTGAGGAAAAGAGGGGGTCTTTAAAAGGACTTGAAGAAATAATGGCTGAAAACTTCTCAAATTTGGCAAAGGACATAAACCTACGGATAAGTTGAATGAATTCCAAAGAGGATAAATCCAAAAAAAAATCTACACTAAGACTCATCACAGTCAAACTTCTGAAAACTAAAGAGAAAAAAATCTTGAAGGCAAACAGAGAAAAGGGGATAAGCAATTTGAATATCAGAGGGTTTCTCATCAGAAACTATGGAGACCAGAAGGAATTGGCACAATATTTTTCAAATGCTGAAAGAAAAGAAATGCCAACCTACAATCCTATACCCAGTGAAAATGTCTTTCAGAAAAAGAGGAGAAATCAAGACATACTCAGACTATAGGAAAATTTAAGAAATTGCCACTAGTATACCTGCCCTAAAAGAATGGATAAAAGAAATTCTTTACACAGAAGGAAAATTATTTTTTAAAACAGGAAACTTGGAGCAGAAACATGAATAAATACAATAGGCTTTCCTCCTCCAAGTGTTTAAATTATGTTTGATAATTGAAGCAAAAATTATAACATTATCTGATATGGTTCTAGATGTATGTAGAGGAAATATTTAAGACAAGCATATTATAAATAGGGAAGATAAAGAGATGTAAAGGTAGACAAGGATTCTATACTTGACTTAAACTGGTAAAATGATGACACTGGAGGACTGGGATAAATTATGTATATATAATATATCAATAATATATAGAGCAACCACTAAAAAAAGTATACAAAGAGATACATTAAAAAGTGCTAGAGAAAATTAAAATGGAATTCTAAAAAAAATGTTCAAGTAACCCACAGGAAGGTAGGAAAAAGAACAAACACAGAAAACAGAGAATAAGAACAAATAAAAAATAAAATGGCAGACTTAAGCCCTAATATATCAAATGTAAGTGGATCAATATACCAATTAGAAGACAGAGTGGATGAAAAACATTATTTGACCATATGCTATCAGAAATTCATTTCTAATATAATTATATAGTCAAGTTGAAATTAAAAGGAGGGGAAAGGCATATTATGCAACTATTAATCAAAGCAAAGCAAGACTGGCTATACTAATATAAGATAAATAGACTTCAGAGCAAAGAAAATTACCCAAGACAGAAAAAGACCTTATATAATGATAAAAGTGTCAATCCATCAAGAAGACATAGCAATATTAAATGTGTATTCATAAAACAACAGAGCTGCAAAATATGTGAAGCAAAAACTGACAAAAATGAAAGGAGAAATAGACAAATCCATGATTCTATTTGGAGACTTCAACACCCCCTCCCTCAACATTTGATGCAAAAACTATACAGAAAATCAGCAAGGATATAGAAGACCTGAACAGTATCATCAATCAGTAGAATCTAACTAACAGTAATAAAACACTTCACACAAAACAGCACAATATACATTCTTTGCAAGTGCCCACAGAACATACACCAAGATTGACCGTATGTCAGACCATAAAACAAATCTCAACAAATATAAAAGAACTGAAATCATACAAAGTGTGTTCTCTGACCACAATGGAATCAAACTAGAACTCAATAACAGAAAGATAACAGGAAAATCTCAAAACACTTGGACCTACACAACACACTTGTATATAATCGATGGGACCCAGAAGTCACAATGTAAATTTTAAAACTACATTGACCTGAATGGAAATGAAAATGCACTTGAAAATTTGTGGAATACAGCTAAAGCAGTGCTGAGAGAGAAATTATAGTACTAAACTAGAAAAGAAGAAAAATTCTCAAGTCAATGATTTAAGCTCCCACCTCAAAACCTAAAAACAGGAGTACAAAATAAACCCAAAGCAAGCTGAAGGAAGCTAATAGTAAAGATAATAACAGAAATCAATAAAATTGAAAGCAGAAAAATAATAGAGAAAATCACTTATACAAAGAGCTGATTTGTTCTCAAAAAGATCAACTGAATTGACAAACCTCTAGCAAGACTGAAAAAAAAATAGGAAGATAAGAAACAACTTACCAATATCGAGAATGCAACAGGTGATATTACTACAGTCGCTGCAGATATTAAAAGGATAACAAGGAAATACAATGAACATCTCTATGCACATAAATTTGCTAACTTAGGTGAAATAGACCAATTCCACAAAAAATACAAATTACTACAACTCACCCAATATAAAATAGATAATTTGAATAGTTCTGTAACTATTAAGAACATTGAAATTCTAATTTTAAAACTACCTTGAAGAAATGCATTGGCCCAAATAGTTTCACTGGAGAACTTTACCAAACATTTATAAAGAACTGCCATAAATTCTTTACAATATCTTCCAGAAAAATCAAAAAGGAGAGAAGACTTCCCAATTCACATTCTGAAGCTATTATTCTCCTGATAGTAAAACCAGATATAGTACAAAAACAGTACAATGATCCTCATGAATATAGACATAAAATTTCTTAACAAAATATTAGCAAGTAGAATTCAGCAATATATAAAAAGAATTTTACATCACACCAAGGGAGATTTATTTCAGAAATGCTAGTCTGATCTGGTAATCAGTAATCAGCCAATATAATCCACCATCTTAACGGGCTAAAGAAAAAAAAATCACATAATTGTCAATACAGTAAAGCATCTGATAAAAATTCAACACCCATTCGTGATAAAAATTCATGAAAAATAGGAAGAGAGGGGAACTTCCTGAACTTGATAAAGACTATGAAACACAGGTGTTTCTTAATGGTACAGGTAGCATACTTAATGGTGAAAGATTGAATGCTTTCCCCCTAAAATTGGACTAAGGCAAGGATATCAGCTCTGAGCACTCTATTTCAAGATAGTACTGGATGTTCTAACCAGTGCAATAAGGCAATAAAAGGTAATTGGCATACCGACCAGAAATAAATAAAACTGGCCCTTTTTACAGATAGAAATTCCCAAGGAATCAATCAAAAACCCCTAAAACTAATAAGCAAGGTTATAAGATATAAGATAAACATCTAAAAAGCAATTATATTTCTATATACTAGTATGAATACGTGGACACCAAGATTAAAAGCAATATACCTTTTAAAATTACTCAAAAAAAAGGGAAATACTTTGGTGTAAATCTAACAAAACATGAACTTGAATTGTATGTTGAAAACACAATGCTGATGACAAATCAAAGCTTTACATAAATACATACTATGTTCATGCATTGGAAGACTCAACACAGTAAAGATGCAAATTCTCCCCAGATTGATATAGAAGTTTAACACAATTGCTATCAAAATTCCAACAAGATTTTTTGTAGGTTGAGAAAAAAAATTCTAAAATATGGAAATATATAAGAGCTGGAATAGCTAAAACAATTTTGAAAAAGAAGAATAAACTGGGAGAAATTAGTCTACCCGATTTCAGAACTCAGTAGCTACTACAATCAAGACTATAGTATTGGTGGAGAGATAGCCACATAAATCAATAGAAGAGAATAGAAAACCCAGATATAGAACCACACAAATAGGCCCAAATGATTTTTGACAAAGATCAAAAGCAATTCAATGGGAGAGAGACAGCCTTTTCAACAAATGGTGCTAGAATTGGAGATTCCTAGGAGAAAAAAAAACATTGACCAAAGTCTCACATCTTATACAAAAATTAACTCCAAATGGATCACGGACTTAAATGTAAAATGATAAAACTTTTAGAAAAAAATAGGAGAAAATCTTTAGGACCTAGGGCTAGGCAAAGAGTTCTCAGACTTGACACCATAACAAGATCCAAAAAGGGAAAAACTCAAGATATACAAACAGCTCATACAACTCAACAACAAAAAATAACCCAATCAAAAAATGGGCAGAAGACCTAAATAGACATTTCTCCAAAGGAGAAATACAATAGGCACATGAAAAGATGCTCAACATCACTAATTATTAGAGAAATGCAAATCAAAACTACAATGAGGTATCACCTCATACCAGTCAGAATGGCCATCATTAAAACTATATAAATAACAAATGCTGGAGAGGGTGTGGAGAAAAAGGAACTCTCCTACACTCTTGGTGAGAATGTAAGTTGGTACAGCCACTATGGGAATAGTATGGAGGTTCCTCAGGAAACTAAAAGTAGAATTACCATATGATCCGGCAATCCCACTCCTGGGCATATATTCAGACAAAACTCTAATCCAGAAAGATACATGCACCCCTATGTTCATAGCAGCACTATTCACAATAGCCAAGACATGGAAACAACCTAAATGTCCATCAACAGGTGAATGGAATAAGGAGATGTGGTACATATATACAATGGAATACTACTCAGCCATAAAAAAGAACAAAATAATGCCATCTGCAGCAACATGGATGCAACTAGAGATGATCATACTAAGTGAACTCAGAAAGAGAAAGACAAATACCATATGCTATCACTTACATGTGGAATATAAAATATGACATAAATGAACCTACCTACAAAACAGAAACAGACTCACAGACATAGAGAACAGCCTTGTAGTTGCCAAGAGGGAGGGGGATGGGGGCAAGATGGAGTGGGAGGTTGGGGTTAGCAGATGTAAGCTATTATATATGGAACGGATAAACAACAAGGTCCTACTGTATAGCACAGGGAATGATATTCAGTATCCTATGATAAACCATAATGGAAAAGAATATTAAAAAAGTGTATATATGTGTATAACTGAGTCACTTAGCTGTACAGCAGAAATTAACACAACATTGTAAATCAATTATACTTCAATTTAAAAGAAGAAAAAAAAATTTAAGGGAAAAATTGACAAATTGGACACTGACAAAATTCAAAACTATTGCTCTGCAAACTCTGTTAAGGGAATGAAAAGACAAGCTATAGACCAGGAGAAAATACTTGCAAACCGCATATCTGACAAAGGACTAGTAGGTGTAATATGTAAAGAACTCTCAAAACTCAACAGTACCAAAGCAAACAATCCTATTCAAACATGGGCAAAAGACATGAAGAGACATTTTACCAAAGATATACAGGTGGCAAATAAACATATGAAAAGATGTGCTTGTTAAATTAAACTATCCTATGATATCTTATACCAGATACACACAGACACACACAGACACACACACACACAATCCAGATGGTTAGAGACCTAAAGGTTTATATGCTCTCATCTGTAACCCCATAGTGCCTCTACATTGTCTGTGTTGTAGTGAAATAAAAGGGTGTACTATTTCCCTTAGTTATTTCTCTATTTCATGCTAATGAGAAAAAAATAGGATCATACGTAAAAAGAAATACAAACCAGCATCTCCTTCAACCTTCTTTTTCTTCACCCGCTTAATCCTCTTCTTTAGTACCTTCATGAGAAAGTTAGCAAATTTATTGTTTTCTCCAAGGGCTGCTTGGAAACCAGCATAGAGTGCCTTTTCTTGGTCCTGGATCTTGGCGACTTCATTCTTTTTCTCTTCCATCTCTTTAAGAGTTTCATTTATTTTCCACTAAACGAACAAAAAATAAGAACAAATGATCAATATTTCTGATAAACCAGGTTCAGAGAACAATGTACATTACAATGTAAGGTTACAGCCTACAAACATTTTTTAAGCTTCTTAATAGAAGTTTACATTTCTGATGTTTCTGAATGCAGAGTCATTCATTTATTTGATTAAAATTTTATAATTCTTTTGTAAAAATCAGTTAAGTTCAGAATCAGATAAGATCGATTCTTTGACGTTTAACTTCCTCAAGAAATTAAATTAGGTAAATTGAAATTTTTACTGATATGTGGATATCAGCTAGTATTCTTCCATGTGTGGTCTCAAAAAAGTTTTTTTCATATCAATACAAGATAACTAAAACAAAAAGGCACATCTGCTCTTAGTGAAACTGATATACCTAAAAACTGACATCACTACTGAGTATGTATTATCTAATACAATCCTTCTTCTTTTAAGACAAAGATAGATGGTCTAATTAATCTCTTTAAATTTAACATATATGTAACAAATAAACTTAATTTCCTGTGCTATTCAATTATTTATTACTCTAAAACTGGCTATAATATTTAAGAAATTTACCAGCTTCTTTCCCAAGTATGTTCATTCATAAGGATAATATATAATCAAAACTCAACTTCACATGATAGCTACTGACAACAAAAACAGACTTTTAATTAGGTAAACTAAACATAAGGGTCACTTTTGAAAAATTTATTCTCCTACCTTACAAAATATCAGATCAAATTCATTAAAAAGTATGATTCACTTCTCCCTGAGCACGGCTACCAAAAACAGAGAGCAAACAGGAATAACGGGGAAAAGGAGGAGGAAGAGAAGACAAGAAAGAGATGTGGACTAGAACAAGTGGGGAAATTAAGTTGAGAAGAAGAAAGAAAAGAAGAATCAAGTCCCCTCCATAACTAAGGCTGTAGCCAGCTAGCACTCTTCTGCCCATTCATACTTGCATGTCCTGTTCCTCTTTGTCTAATGAATTAACACGCTCTTGAAGTATGTTCTCCTGTTTCTCAAAATTCTTCAGGAGAAGCATTTCTTGAAATAATGTGACATGGTGCAGGTCAGATAATTTCATCTGAGTATCTAGTTTCAGTTTCCGATGTCTCAGGAGACGGAGTTCTGCATCAAAAGTGACAATCAGTTCTTTGATCTGAGGTGGAAGAAGATTTGAGGGTATGTTAGAAGTTTAAAACAGGTACATGCATTTTTAAAACTATCCAACAATACTGATTTGTTTGGGTAAAAGCATTTTCTTATTATGCCCTTATTATGGATGGAGAATTACAAGGGTGGGTGGGTGGGGCACATGGGTGTGTATACAGTCTCATAATTTAATTTATGTACATTTAATACCATTGATGAACTGGTTTATTAAGTGGTAGGTATTCTGTAACTGCAGTCCTTCGAGCTGTTTCTTCACCATTGATTAAGCCATTGATCAGGAATGCCCTTGGGGCTTCCCTGGTGGCGCACTGGTTGGGAGTCCGCCTGCCGATGCAGGGGACACGGGTTCGTGCCCCGGTCCAGGAAGATCCCACATGCCGCGGAGCGGCTGGGCTCATGAGCCATGGCCGTTGAGCCTGCGCGTCCGGAGCCTATGCTCCGCAAAGGGAGAGGCCACAACAGTGAGAGGCCCGTGTACCACCAAAAAAAAAAAAAAAAAAAAAAAGAATGTCCTTCTTGCTGGTTTCAATCAGAGACTGTGAGCTCTTTGTGGGTAGTATTGTGTCTGTCTCCACTCTATTCCCATGGTATCTCTACACTGCCCTTCACACAGTAAGTACTAAAATAATATTTTCCTCACCTTCTTATTTTGAAAAGTTTCAAATCTACAGAACAGTAAATATTTTTAAACAGATAAATATAATTGTGGAGCCACAAGAAACCTGTACAATCTTCTTGGTTTATTTACAGATGAAGAAATTGAGACTAAAAGTGACTTCCCTGAGATCAAATTTGTTACAGAGCTTGGATAAGAACCCAAATATCGGGCTTCCCTGGTGGCGCAGTGGTTGAGAATCTGCCTGCCAATGCAGGGGACACGGGTTCGAGCCCTGGTCTGGGAAGATCCCACATGCCGCGGAGCAACTAGGCCCATGAGCCACAACTACTGAGCCTGCGCTTCTGGAGCCTGTGCTCTGCAACAAGAGAGGCCGCGATAGTGAGTGGCCCCCACTTGCCGCAACTAGAGAAAGCCCTCGCACAGAAATGAAGACCCAACATAGACAAAAATTAAAATAAAAAAAATAATAAAAAAATAAAAAAAGAACCCAAACATCTCATGTCCTGGTCTAGACTTTATTCCACTGCAATTTCAAATGATTTTAAATCCTCAGTTTTACTTTGATTTTGACACAGCGTCTCCCTTGCCCCATCCCAAAGGAGATGAAGAGATCAACAGAGAGCCCAAAGAGCTGATTCTCCCAATGAAACTAGTACACCAGGAAAAAGACAAACCATTCCATGTTTTTCATTAGGCTGTACTTGAATGGGGAGCCTCGACTATCAAATGCCTATAATGAGTGAGGGCTCAGCCTGGGGCTGAGAAAGAGGAAGATATCTGTGGGTTTGGGTCTGTGAAACTGCTGGAGAATTTCAGAGAGCTAAAAAGCAAAAACAAAAAACACAACAAACCAAGGAGAAGAAAAATTAAACTTTTAATGTATGACTGTAGACTAAGTGGGTTCCACTTTAATGCTTGTTCAACAAATTTGAATTATTTTTAAATTTCTTTGGAGGAAGCACTATGTTTTCTTCAGTGCAACACCATTCTGCAACTATACCACATAGGTGTCCAAGGTTGTAAGGGTTATGCCTGTTTTATTCTCACTACCCCTCATAGCCTGTAAGCTGTATAGGATAGAGAATGTGTATGACTTGACAATTGTTTCATCCCTACTACCTAGCTAGCACTGTTTCTGCACATAGAATGTCCAATAAATATTTGTTAAATTAATAGTTAAAATTAAATCAATTAAACTTTTTACTGAATATCTACTATATGTCTGGCATTGTCCTAGACACTTCAGGGGAATCCTAGAGTTGTATCTAATGAAACAGAGACTAAAAAAAAAAAATAGAAAAAAATCAATGAAACTAAAGCTGGTTCTTTGAAAAGACAAACAAAATTGATAAACCTTTATCCAAACTCACCAAGAAAAAAGGCAGAGGACCCAAATGAATAAAATCAGAAATGAAAAAGGGAAGTTAAAACTGACACCACAGAAATACAAAAGGTCATAGGAGACTACTACTAACAGCTATATAACAACAAAATGGACAACCCAGAAGAAATGGACAAATTCTTAGAAATGTACAATCTCCCAAAACGAAACCAGGAAGAAATAGAAAATTGAACAGACCAATTACCAGTACTGAAATTGAATCAGTGATTTTAAAAACTCCCAACAAACAAAAGTCCAGGACCAGAGAGCTTCACAGATGAATTCTACCAAACATTTAGAGAAGTGTTAACAGCTATCCTTCTAAAACTATTCCCAAAAAATTGCAGAGGAAGGAACACTTCCAAACTCATTCTATGAGTCCAGTATCACCCTGATACCAAAACCAGGCAAAGATATCACACAAAAAAGAACATCACAGGCCAATGTCACTGATGAACATACATGCAAAAGTCCTTAACAAAATATTAGCAAACTGATTCCAGCAATACATTAAATAATCATACAGTATGATCAAGTGCGATTTATTCCAAGGATGCAAGGATAATTCAATATCCACAAATCAATGTGATACACCACATTAACAAATTGAAAAATAAAAAACATATGATTATCTCAATAGATGCAGAAAAACTTTTGACAGAATTCAACATCCATTTACGATAAAAACTCTCCAGAAAGTGAGCATAGAGGGAACATACCTCAACATAATAAAGGCCATATATGACAAACCCATAGCTAACACATTATTGACTGGGGGATCTTTGCAGAAACTAATGCCTGTGGCCATAATATGCCTCTGGCCAAAAATGTGTTAAAGGTGAAAAGCTAAAAGCATTTCCTCTAAGATCAGGAAGAGGACAAGGATGCCCACTCTTGCCACTTTTATTTAACATAGTATTGGAAGTCCTACCCACAGCAATCAGACAAGAAAAAGAAATAAAAGGAATCCAAATTGGAAAAGAAGAAGCAAAACTGTCCTTGTTTGCAGATGACATGATACTATGCATAGAAAATCCTAAAGACACCACCAGAAAACTACTAGAGCTCATCAATGAATTTAGTAAAGTTGCAGGTTACAAAATTAATATACAGAAATCTGTTTCATTTCTATACACTAACAAGGAACTAGCAGAAAGAGAAATTAAGGAAACAATCCCATTTACCATCACATCAAAAAGAATAAAATACCTAGAAATAAATCAACCTAGGGAGGTAAAAGACCTATACTCGGAAAACTATAAGAAACTGATAAAAGAAATTGAAGATCACACAAACAGATGGGAAGATATACTGTGTTCTTGGATTGGAAGAATCAATATTGTTAAAATTACCATACTACCCAAGGCAATCTATAGATTCAATGCAATCCCTATCAAAATACCAATAGCATTTTTCACAGAACTAGAACAAAAAAATTTTTGTGTGAAAACACTAAAGACCTCAAATAGCCAAAATAATCTCAAGTAAGAAAAGTGGAGCTGGAGGAATTATGCTTCTTGACTTCAAGACCATACTACAAAGCTACAATGATCAAAACAGTATGATACTGGCACAAAAACAGACACATCAATCAGTGAAACAGAATAGAGAGCCCAGAAATAAACTCATGCACCTATGGTCAATTAATCTATGACAAAGGAGGCAAAAATATACAATGGAGAAAAGACAGCCCCTTCAATAAGTGGTTCTGGGAAAACAGGACAGCTACATGTAAAAGAATAAACTTAGAACATCCTCTAACACCATACACAAAAATAAACTCAAAATGGATTAAAGACCTAAATTTAAGGCTGGGAAACCATAAAATTCCTGGAGGAAAACATAAGCAGAACATTCTTTGACATAAATCATAGCAATTTTTTTTTGGATCTGTCTCCTAAAGCAAACAAAAGCAAAAGTAAACAAATGGGACCTAATTAAACTTAAAAGTTTTCAGACAGCAAAGGGAACCATCAACAAAATGAAAAGACAATCTACTGAATGGAAGAAAATATTGGCAAGTGATACGATGGACAAGGGGTTAATATCCAACATATATAAACAGCTCATACAATTCAACATCAACAAACAAACAAACAATCTGATTAAAAAATGGGCAGAAGACCTGAATAGACATTTTTCCAAAGAAGAAACGCAGGTGGCCAAAAGGAACACGAAAAGATGCTCAACATAGCCAATCATTAGGGAAATGCAAATCAAAACCACAATGAGATAATCACCTCACACCTGTCAGAATGGCTATCATTAAAACACACACACACAAATAAAAAATTTTGGCAAGAATGTGGAGAAAAGGGAACACTCACACACTGTTGTTGGGAATGCAAATTGGTGTAGCTCTGTGGAAAACAGTAGGGAGGCTTCTCAAAAAACTGAAAATAGAACTACCTTATGACCCAGCAATTCCACTCCTGGGTATATATCCAAAAAAACCAAAAACACTAATTCAAAAAGATATGTGCACCCCAATGTTCATAGCAGCATTATTTACAAGATATTGTGAAGATATGGAAGCAACCTAGGTGTCCATCAACAGATGAATGGAAAAATATGTGGTACATATATACAATGGAATATTACTCAGCCATAAAAAAGAATGAAAATTTGCCATTTGCAACAACATGGATGGACCTGGGGGATATTTTGGGTAGTGAAGTAAGTCATCCAGGTTAAGACAAATATTATATGTTAGCAGTTATATGTGGAATCTAAAAAAAAATAAAACTAGTGAATATAACAAAAAGCAAGAGACTCACAGATATAGAGAACAAACTAGTGGTTACCAGTGGGAAGAGGGAAGGAGGGAGGAACAATATAAGGGTAGGGGATTAACAGGTACAAACTATTATGTATAAAATAAGCTGCAATGAACTAACACACCATTGTAAAGCAATTATACTCCAATAAAGATGTTAAAAAAAATAAGCTACAATGATATATTGTACAACACAGCATATTTTATAATAACTACAAATGGAGTATAACCTTTAAAAATTGTAGATCACTATATTATACACGTGTAACTTGTAATATTGTACATCAACTATACTTCAATTAAAAATTGTATAATTTGTAAGACAAAACTAACACATATAAAACAGCAAGAAAAATAAGTACAAAACCTAAGATGCTGATTTTAAGTGCAAATGGAGTTTAGAAGAAAGGAGAGTATGTAGTGTGGGCAGAAGATTCTGGAGAGGGTTTGGAAGTGAGCTGAGTTTTGAATGACGACAACTTTGGAAGAAGTCATTGTAGGTAGAAGGAAATAGCAAAGAAAAAAGCACAGATATGAAACTCAGAAGTGGGGTGGTAAGTATGGAGAAACAGAAAGAGTGAGAAAACAGCACTGGAAGAAGTAGAGATAATGGGTGAAGAATAAGTTTGGGGAGTAATAGGTGCTGCTTTCAGACACACTGAGGAAGGGGACTCTATACGGCTGGCAGGAGGGAACTTCCATCCAGGAAAGGACCTTTTCCTTCCATATTCAGAGCACCTCCTGCACACAACTGGCCCCAGCCTGGTCCTGATTTTCTTACAAATAAAAATATTTGCCATTCCAGCTCCAGAACAATTCTGAAGCTAGTCATTACCGTGAACACTCTCACTAAAGGGGCAAATCACACATTAGAGAAAGAGCAGGGGGTGAAAAGCAGAGGGTGCCCCATTTTCACCGGAAGGTTTTTAGTTATGCTCCATCCATCATCTGAAGGCTGCTTTATCACTTCTCCTTTACCATGACTTCAGTTAGATACCAATTAACATGGATTTGCCCTTAATTCTTAGCTTTCCAAAAAGAAAAAAGTTGAAAAGCTCCAAAGTTCTGAGCAGAACACAATGATTTTCAGAAGACCAGGGATGGGGAGAAAGCCAAGCCATCAGTGAGTTGTGGGCTGGTCAGGGTTTGGGGAAGATTAAGGTAGAGAAATTAAAAATAATTTTAATTATTTTTAATTAAATTATAATTCAATTTTAATTATCCTGCTCTTCTCTCCTTCAGCTTTAAATAAGCAGTCTCATTTCTTACCCTGTTGATCAAATACTGTTGCATGTACAAGTGTTTAATCTCATCCCTCTTCATAATCTCCAGCTCCACTTCAGTTGGATCTGTTCTTTCAAATTCCATGAACTTTGGAATATCTAGATTGAATACTGTTGCTTTTGATGATCTAGACGATGAATCACTTGTCATCAAATCCCCATCCTTTCCAGAAGAGAGTCTGAGGAAGCTTCCAGCTGAGCCTGCAGACGCTGCCTTTTCCACTCGAGGGGCCGTTTCAGCCTGATTTTTCATCTGCTGCCGCTTAAAAGCTAGGAGGGTTTCCTCATCATACTGAAATCTCTTTTCTGGAACTTCTTCTGGGTATATCTGAGGGATTTGGGGAATGGGGATGTGCTTGGATACGTGAAGAGTCGACTGAATGTTCTTCAGTTCTTGCACCAGGCACTGTATTTCCTCGATGACAGCCACTTTAAGGTCTCGAAGAGAGACAATGCACTTGTTCATGTGCATTTTCTTTGCATAGGCCTGATAAAAAGAACAGGAAGAAAGCAAAATGACAACCTGCTCACAAAGGGCAGCTTGAAATACAATTTGCTTTTGTCCCTTGACTGGAATGCCTAGCAAAAATTCAAGATAAAAATGTATCTGATCATTCCTGTTCTCTACTAAGTTATTTTCTCTAGTTTTTAGGCTTTTCCCCATTTCACCTCTCCATAAGGGGAAGACGGTCTGGATGTGACCTCTGGTGTCCCCCAGCTGGCTTCTAGGGCTGAGTTCCCCCATCCTCCTTCCACCACTCAATGGAAGTCCTTCCTGAGCCCTGTACTCAGCCAGATCCCAGGGAAGGGAAGGCCATTCTTTGGTCAGGAGCACACAGTAACCGTCCTTCCCTGATGAAAACTCAAATCCTATTGGCTTAGACTCACTTAGGGTTGCCCACCTCGGGCCACTTTAGCCTGTTGTCATTCTGTATTTTGGCCACATTCTTTCTGTTACTCCTTGTGCAGGCAAGGTCACGATCCTGAATTCCAGTACCACGTCACACTGAGAGGTTCCTGGACTTTTCCTTGGTTCCTTCTCCACTCATCCGAGCCCAGCTATGCCCCTGCCTCCAGTCACAGGTGCCAAACAGGCCCACTGCTCCCTCACTGCCAGCTCTCTCCCCAGGTTGTGTTTCCTAAATGCCCTGACCAGAGCCTCCAGTCACATGCAACCCTGCTCCTGGTGTGCAGTTAGGCAACTAGATGGCCCAAAGGCTGTTAAGAGTAACTTTGCATAAATATACAGGTTAAGAAAAATAAAAGATCGAAAGGCTTTTCTTCAAGTCGTCTTACAAAACTTACCTGTATATTTACTATCTACTGTAACAAAATAGAGGAGATGTTTTACATACTTAAGAACAAATCTTTAAAGCATTAGGGTTTAAACTCAAAATCCAGCCCTTGGGTGAGTGAGGGACCACTTCTGAAGTACCTGGAGGACCGAGAATTAAGTGGAGAACAAACCGAAACCAGCCTGGTGGCTGTAAGGCCTACCTCTTTTAGGAGCCCAATTTACATACCAAGCCTCTCTTTCTAATTTTCCAAATACCACACACCTAAACACTAGCCATGGATGGGGGAGGTGGGGGAGGAGGCGGTGGTGGGGGGGAAATGTATAATACACAACTTCTAAAATGCTTGATACTTTTCAGTGACTTTGAACTTAACCATGATAAGAATGACTGTTTATTGACTTTGACCATTACTTTAACCCTATGAAGAAGACTAGACGTGTCTTGTCTTACCGTTGTTCATTGGTAGTAATACCTTTTTTTTTTTAAACAGACAATACAACTGAGGCTTAGGGAGAGTTACATGACTAGCCAAGTTCATATAACTATTAAGTGGCAGAGATTGGAACGGAACTCTGATCTTCTGACCGGTAGAATTGTGTGCTCTGCATTATTTAATGCTGTCATTTTAATAAAATAGATTTCAGTGCAATGCAGTTCCATTCAAGACATCACACCTGTCCATCACCTCTACCTGGACTATGAAATTTCAGGTGGGATGACTGGCAAATTGTGATCAAAAGAACATTTGTCTGTGACAACGGATGAAACATGATAGTTGAAACAAGAATTGCCTTAGACAAACAGATAGAAAAACAATCCAAACGGTCACTAATAAAATGTTCAAAATGTCCATTTGATCAGAAAGTTATAGGTATGAGCTATGAAAATTGACGTGTGGCTATGAATCGCCATACCAGGATCTCTGGAGTGCTGGCATGTACAGCATCTTTAGTGAAACAGAAAAAGACACTCCTTCCTCAAGACACTTTACACTTCCATTTGTCAGAAAATTATAAAATATTCAAACATGCTCTATCTGTGGTATGATTGGCACTCTTTTCAATGTGATGCCTTGAAATGGGCAACCTGCACAGCCATACTAGGTGGCCATATACAAAATTCTCCTCAAAATGGTAACTCAGATGCCTTCTGAGCCTCTAAGTGTGAAAAGTCACTTGTCAATTCAAAGCAAGGAATTACTATGACAGGGAGAGGAAACTTTAGGATGAAAACAGGTATGAGAAATCAGGATGATTAGAAGCAGTTTGGGGAAATGCAGAGAGAATCAAAAAGGAATATATTAACTGCTCAGTATTGTGTCACCTACAAAAGTTTGGAAGTCCTTCAAACAAAGGCTAAATACAGTGGTCTATTTTCCTAAGTCTTGGTGGTCCACAGCAGCCAAAAACAATAGCCAACAAGGATGTGTTTGAATTTCAGAGATTCAAAGTTCATAAAATATAATGCCTTCACTCATGAAACTGGTATTGAACCAAGTAATTAATTTGAAGGCTGGTTCTGCCATGTTAACTAAATAGTCATGAATAAATCTCTTATGTTTGGGACTCAATTTCCTCATTTGTAAAAAGGGGCATTATTCTAGATAATCATGAAGCCCTTTTCCAATTCTAAATTTCTATGACTATATATCTTTATGGACCAGCTAACAAAATGGGTGGTTTCAGCAGAATTCAATTAAAAAATCCAGGGTGTGTGCCTCATTGTCATGAAAGCTACGGGTAAGTACCATAGAGTCGAGGTGTCCCAGTTCCTCTTCCTTCTTGGCAGCATTTACTCTCATGTGTTCAGGTATCTTATAGTCTGGGGCTGTCTTCAAATTGAAGTCTCCCATATACAACTGGGCCTCTTTGATGGCTTGAACATCTTTGGGATCTTCATAGTCATCACCAGGTTTACTGTTGTACCTATCAGAAAAACAGAAAACTCAGCCATAAACGTGACAATAAACTCTAATTCGTCTACTTTAGGCATATAATCAAATTTAATCATGAAGCAAAAGCATAATTCTGAGTCTGTGGTGCTGCCTTTTCCTATAGAGCCCAAGATTTTTTTTTATGTTAATGGCTATTTTTAAAGCACCTCAAGCAAAATAATAAGTAATAAATAAAAACTAATCAACTAGATGGTGCTGAAATAATCTGAATCATTCTTAGGCTTTGGTTAACTTCAAAGTAATTTAGATCAACACTGTTATTTATTCCCTCAACAGAAATTACGCTTTGGATACAGGTTTGTTGTTTTTTGTTTAATCACTAAAATGTTAAAGTTTTTAAAAAACATAAATGACTGTCATAAAGTTTGTCATAACATTTTCAAAAAAAGGCATGTGATTCAAAATGATAGCACGAGTATATATGTATTTACCTCCCTCTCTTTTCCCACATTCCATGGAAATGGCACTGTGGGGTGTCAAAGGAAGTAAATCACTAGGAAAGCTGAGAATGGGATAGAAAACCATGAGCAAACTAGTGATAGAGATACATTTCTAGAAGACAGAAAGAAGATGAAGTTGTATTAATGGATAAACCAGACCAATGAAAACTCTAGTCCCAGATACCCGCAGGAAAATGCTATAAAAAGAATTGGATTGGGTCTTCTTGATAGAGTTCCTAGGAGGCTCCAAGCAAAGATGGAGCAGGTATGGAGCAGGGAATGGAATGCTAGACATTATTTGGTAAAATTAATTAGAGGATTGAAAAGGAATGCCTGAACCAGTTGCGCCCTCCCAGCTTTCCCACCTACACACATGCAAGGCAGTAGCAACCTTATACATAAACTAAAACTGAAGTACTAATCTCTACAGAAACTGACCTCTCTGCTTGGGAAATACTAAGGTAGCTATGTTATGGGTTGCCCCCCCCCCCGGAGGGGATCTTCATTGGGAGACCCTAACCTACCTAATTCTTTAAAGTGAAGCCTGTCTGTCAATATGAGCATATAGCTTCAGTCAGCCCTTTAGGGGAAAGCAAACATGCGTATAGCAAAGGAAACACACGCCATCTAATGTATTAACTGACAATTGTTCATTTGTGTATAACAGCACTAAAAGGAAAGATTAATATTTTTAATGAAAGGAAAGGAAAGGAAAGGAAGGAAAGGAAGAAACAAAATACTTCTGCTCTTGCCATGTGAGAGAAACGCAGCCCATAATTATCCTCATGCTACAAATAACTAGAATTGAACAAAAATATATAAAACAACTATGTTCAGACATTGAATGATAAGCAGCACAGGACTGTAATTCCTGAGAAAAGTGAAACAAAATAAGTAATCCTTACTGTCTCCTAGTTTCTGCATGGAGGAAATTACCATACTATGGAGTAGGGTTGGAATCCCAGAAATGAGATTCCACAGAGGCCAGAATGGCTAGAATTTTGTGGTAAAGACTATCAGAGCTACACAAAGAAATCTATAGAGGGCTCTCTTGAGTTTTTGGCTGAGTATTAATTTGTACACTTGTAATGTGAAACACCATGAAGGTGAACAAATTCAGTAGACATTCAGAAGACATTCAGTAGAAACCCCAAAAGAGTCATGCCTTCAAAGTAGGAGAAACAGAAGATTTAGACAATATTATCAATCACCTTGTCCTCATTGACACGTATGGAACAGTACACCCAAGAATACAAGAATACACACTCTTTTTCAAGCACACATTGAACTTTAACTAAGAGACTATATGCAGGCCTATACAATTTCCAATAAATTTAAAAGAATTTAAATCACACAGACTATTTTCTATGACCACAAAAAATTAAATTAGAAATCAAACAGAAAGATATTTTTTAAACCTCAAAATATTTGGAAACTAAACAGCATATTTTAAAATAAATCACAAGTCAAGGAAGAAATCACAAGGGATACTAGAAAATATTTTGGACTGAAGAATAATGAAAATATATCAAAACTAGTGGAATGCAGCACAGGGCTTAGAGGGAAAATTTTACTTTAAATACTTACATTAGAAGAAAAGTATAAAATCAAAGTTTACACCTTAAACTTAAACCTCAACAAGAAAGAAAAGAGTTAATTAAACCCAATTAAACTAGAATGAAGGAAATGATATAGAACAGAAATCAATGACATAGAAATCAGAATCAGACAAACAATATATTTTTTTTAATCTATAACCAAAAGCTAGTTGCTTAAAAAAAATTAATAAAATTGATAAACCTCTTGCTGGAATGATCAAGAAAGAGAGAAGATACAAATTAACTATGTCAAAAATAAAAGAGGACAACACAACAGATACTACAGAAATTAAAATAATAATAAGGGAATAGTATTGTATGAACTATATTATGCCAATAAATCTGATGAAATGCACAAATTCCTTGAAAGACACAAATTACCAAAACTGACCCAAGAAGAAATGGAAGATCTGAATAGCACTGTAATAATTTAAAGTTTGAGTTTATAATTTATAATCTTCCTTCAAAGAATACTCCAGGTCCAGATGGCTTTACTGATAAATATTACCAAATATTTAAGGAAGAAATAATACCAAGCCTAAACAAAGTCTTTTAGAAAATAGAAAAGAAAAACTTCAACTCTTTTTATGAAACCACTGTTATCCTGATAACAACCCAGAGAAGACATTGCATAAAAATAAAACTAGAGAACAATATTCTTCATTAATAAAATATAAAAGTCCTTAACAAATTACTAGCAAATCAAATACAGCAAAATATTTTTTGAAAATATCAAAAGTCTATTTTATTTTTCTGTTTCATTGAGATATAATTGACATACAATATTGTATTAGTTTAAGGTATACAACATAATGATTTGATATGTGTATATACTGCAAAACATTTACCACAATAAATTTAGTTAACATCTATCACCACGCAGTTACAATTTTTTCCTTATGCTGAGAATTATTAAGATTGACTCTCTCAGCTCAAATACACAAAACAGTATTGTTAACAGTCACCATGCAGTAAGTTACATTCCCAGAACTAATTTCTTATAACTGCAAGTTTGTATTTTTGACCACTTTTACCCATTTCTCCCATCCCCACCTAACACCTCTTGCCTCTAGCAACCACCAATCTGTTCTGTTTCAATAAGGTCAGATTTTTTTAGATTCCACATACAAGTGAGATCATATAGTATTTATCTTTCTCTGTCAAACTTGTTTCACTTAGTATAATGCCCTCAAGGTCCATTTGTGTTGTCACAAATGGACTGCTTTCTTTTTTTATAGCTGAATGATATTCTGTTGTACAGTATACATGTGCCACAACTTTTTAAAATCCATTCATCCATCAGTGGAGATTTAGGTTGTTTTCCTGTCTTGGCTATTACAAATACAATGAATATGGGGGTACAGATATCTCTGAGATAATGATTTTATCTCCCTTGTATGTATAACCAGGAGTGGAATTGCTGGATTATATGGTAGTTCTATTTTTAATTTTTTGAGGAATCCCCACACTGTTTTCCATAGTGGCTACACCAACTTATGTTCCCACCAACAGTGCACAAGGATTCTCTTTTCTCCACATCCTCACCAACACTTGTTATCTCTTGTCCTTTGGATGACAGACATTCTAACAGGTGTGAAATGGTATTTCATTGTGGGTTTGATTCGCATTTCCCTGATGATTAGTGACGCTGAACACTTTCACATACCTGTTGGCCATCTGTATGCCTTCTTTGGAAAAATGTCTATTCAGTTCCTCTGTCCATTTTTTTAAATTTTATTTGCTATTGAGTTGTATGAGTTCTTTATACATTTTGGATATTAACTCCTTATCAGATATATGATTGCAAATATTTTCTCCCATTCCATGAGTTGCCTTTTCATTTTGTTGATGGTTTCCTTTGATGTACAGAAGCTTTTTAGTTTAATGTAGTACAGTTATTTACTTTTTGTTTTTATTGCCTTTGTTTTTGATGTTAAATCCAAAAACAAATCATTGCAAGGCTGATGTCATGGAGCTTACCACCTATTTTTTTCTAGAGTTTTATGGTTTCAGGTCTTACATTCAAGTCTTTAATCCATTTTAAGTTTATTTTTTTGTATGGTGTGAGATAGTGGTCCAGTTTTCCCAACCCCATTTATTGAAGAGACTCTCTTTCCTCATTGCATATTCTTGGCTCCTTTGTCATAAACTGACCATATATGCATGGGTTTATTTCTGAGCTATCTATTCTATTTTATTAGCCTATATATCTCTTCTTATGCCAACACCATACTATTTTGATTGCTACAGCTTTGTAATATAGTTTTGAAATCAGGGAGTGTGATAGATACTTCCAGCTTTGATCTTCTTTCTCAAGATTGCTTTGGTTTTTCGGGGTCTTTGGTTGTTCTGTACAATATTTAGTATTTTTTTCCATTTCTGTGGAAAATGCTATTGGCATTTTGATAGGGGTTGCACTGAATCTGTAGATTGCTTTAGATACTATGGATATTTTAACAATACTATGTCTTCTAGTCCATAAGCACAGAATGTCTTTCCATTTATTTGTGTCTTCTTTAATTTCTGTCTCACTGTTCTTATACTCTTTGGTGTACAGATATTTTACCCTCCTTGGTTAAATTTATTCCTTAGTATTTTATTCTTTTTGATGCAGTTGTAAATTTGATTTCTTTCTTAATTTCTCTTTCTGATAGTTCATAATTGGTGTATAGGAATGCAACTGATTTTTGTGTATTGATTTTGTATCCTGCAACTTTATTGAATTTGTTTATTAGTTCTAATGGTATTTTGGTGGAATCGTTAAGATTTTCTTTATATATGACATCTGCAAACAGAGATGGCTTTACTTCTTCCTTTGGATGCCTTTTATTTCTTTTCTTGCCTAACTACTCTGGCTAGAACTTTCATTCTTATGTTGAATAGAAATAACAATAGTGAGTATCATTGTCTTGTTCCTGACCTTAGAGGGAAAGCTTTCAGCTCTTCACCACTGAGTATAATGTTAGCTGTGGGCTTGTCATATATGGTCTTTATTATGTTGAGTTATGTTCCTGCTATATCCAGTGTGCTGTGAGTTTTTATTATGAATGGACGTTGAACTTGGTCAATGCTTTTTCTGCAGCTATTGAAATATGATTTTTATCTTTTGTTAATGTGATATGTCACACTGATTTGTGGATGTTCAATCATCCTTGCATCCTTAGAATAAATCCCACTTGATCATGGTATATTATCCCTTTAATATGTTGTTGAATACAGTTTACTAAATTTGTTGAGGATTTTTGCATCTATGTTCATCAGGGATACTGATGCAAAGAAGGGTATGTGTGTGTGACAGAGAGAAAGGGAGACGGAAGCAGAGCGAGCAAGACAGAGTGAGCCAGACAGTAAAAAGACCTAGTAAGCTTTTGAAATCTCCACAGATTAAATTTCCACTGATGCCTGAGCTTGGTGGAGCAGCTCACAGATGACTGAGTAACTACTGTCTAAAGTAAAGCTCACAGAAGAAGCAGAATTCAGTAGCTTCTCCTAAGGCAACACCAGGTTTAGGATTCTGGTCCAAGGTGGTGACATATGAGGTTCCTGAACTCACCATCTCCTACAGACACACCAAATCTACAGCTATGCATGGTATAATTACCTCTGAAAGAAGTTCAGAAACTAGCTGAATGATTCCCACACGTTGGTGAATGAAAAAATACACATATTGCAATGGATCTTGGCACACTCTCAGCCATTGGGGGCCATTAAGAACAAAGATGCCTTGGATAATCACAAAGGTCTAAGAGACAATGAAGATCTCAGGCCAGGCTGAAAGATAAGGCTCATCTCCCATGAGACCAGATGACTGTACTACTGTAAACTACTGTAAAGAATCTGAAAAAAAGTTACTACACCAAGTAGGCTTAGCAACATCATCAGATTAAAGATAAATATGAGAAAAATCAATTGAGAGGAGTTCCACTTCCAGGAAATGGAATAGACCCACATTTTTCTATTTTTTCCAGCAAGCAGAAAATAAAAACCCTGGACATTATATATAAAACAAATATAAGAAGATTCTGAAAGGTGAAAAGGAGGTAGGCCACATAAAACCTTGGGACCCAAGGAAGTATATGATGGCAAGTTCTCTGGGTTTTATTTTTGCCTTGTATATCTCAGACTTGGAGCTAAAGAAAACAGTAACTCATGTCATATGATCTGTCAATCCCACTCCTGGACATATATTTGGACAAAATATAATTCAAAAAGGTACATGCACCTCTCTGTTCATAGCAGCACTATTCACAATAGCCAAGACATGGAAACAACCTAAATGTCCATTGACAGATTAATAGATAAAAGACGATGTGGTACACGTACGCAATGGAATACTACTCAGCCATAAAAAGAATGAAATAATGCCATTTGCAGCAACATGGGTGGACTTAGAGATTATCATACTAAGTGAAGTTAAGTCAGAAAGAGAAAGACAAATACCATAAGGTATCCCTTAGAAGTGGAATCTAGAATATGACACAAATGAATCTATCTATGAAACAGAAACATACTCACAGACAAAGAGAACAGACTTGTGGTTGTCAAAAGGGAGGGGGCATTGGGGAGGGATGAATAGGGAGTTTGGGGTTAGCAGATGCAAACTATTATATATAGAATGGATAAACAACAAGGTCCTACTTGATAGCACAGGGAACTATATTCAATATCTGATGGTGATAAACCATAATGTCTCACAATATAAAAAAGAATGTATATATATGTATAACTGAATCACTTTGCTATACAGCAGAAATCAACACAACATTGTAAGTCAACTATGCTTCAATTAAAAAAAGAAAAAAAACAGTAACTCAGAAACACCAGTGTGTTTAGACAACAAAAGCCCAACAAAATCCTGCTCTCTCTAGCTAAAGCATCAAGAAAAGAACAGAATGGCGAGAGAAAAAACTTGTAAACACTAAACTCTCTACTCCAGCCAATACCACAGAAAAAAAATTGTGGTGCTACTTCCACCCATGCCAGCAAAGGCCAAGTGGGGAGTCTAAACGTCCTCCATCACCAGGCTTTAACAAGGCAACACAACCCCAACAGAGTGGTGTTAGAGAAAGTGAGTCCTGGGAACCGGGACTTTCATCACCAGTGTGTGGAACAAACCTCCCTACCACAGTGTCAGTGGAGACCCCAAAGAGAATCTGGACTTCCACTCCTGCCTAGCAGTATCAAGGTGATCTACCCCTCCCCCTCCCTGCTGCAGTTGTGTGTGAGGAGCCCTAGTGGAGAGTAATGATTTTCACCATGCTCCACAGTAACAGTGGAAGTCAACTGGAGAGCAAAGTGGTATTAGTGGGAGCCTAGTGGAATCTGGAGCACCAACTTTTGACCAGCGAGTAGCCTCTTCCTTCCTAAGGTGTCAACTGGAGAAGAATGGGTAACCTGGACTTCTATACTCATAATAAGATGGCACTCCTTATCCTGCTGAAATCAGAGAAAGCCAGCTAAAACAGAATGTATAAATAACATCCAGAGTCTCATAATACCCCAAATGTCCAGATTTCAATAAAAAATAATCTGACATACCAAGAATCAGGATGACCTCAACTTGAATGAGAAAAGACAATTACCAGATACCAAACCCAAGATGACAGAGATGTTAGAATAATCTGACAAGTTTTCAAAGCAGCCATCATAAAGTTCTTCAAAAAATCATTAGGAATATGCTTGAAACAAGTGAAAAAATAGAAAGTCTCATAAATAAATGTAGGATAACAAAGAACCAAACAGAATCTTTGAAAGAACTGAAAAACATAATAACCAAAAAAACCCCAAAAACTTAATAGATGGGCTCAAAATCAAAATGGAGGAGACAGAGGAAAGAATCAATTAACTTGAAGATACAATAGAAATTACCCAATCTGAATAGCAGAAAGAAAAGATACTAGAAACAAACAAACAACAACAGAAAGCAGAGTCTCAGGGATCCAATATTGGTCTCATTGGAGTCCCAGAAGGAAAGGAAAAAAAAGGACAGGTCTTCAAAATAACTATAAGAAATAATGGCTGAAAACCCTCCCAAATTTGGCGAGAGACACAGTATACAGATTCAAGAAGTTTAATAAATACCAAAAAAAAAAAAATTCAAAGACATACCAAGATACATCAAACTTCTGAAAACTAAAAGAAAATATATTGAGAGCAGCAAGAGAAAAATAACACCTTATATTTATGGGGAAAACAATTTGAATGTCAGCAGATTGATCATAAGAAACCATGGAGGCCAGCAGGAATTTTTCATGTTCTGAAAAAAAGAATGATAAACACAGAATTCTATGTACAGTAAGAATATCCTTCAGAAATAAAGGGGAAATCAATCCATTCTTAGATCAAATAAAACTAAGAGAATTTGTTACCAGCATACCTACTCTAAAAGAATGGCTGGAGGAAGCTCTCTGAACAGAAATAAAATGATAGAAGGAATCTTGGAACCTCAAGAAGGAAGAAATTATGATGTTAATAGTAAAAATATGGGCAAATACACTTTTCTTCTACTATTGTCTAATTTATGTTTGATGACTGAAGAAAAAACTGTAACTGTCTGATATGGTTCTAAAATGTACATAGAAGAAATATTTATACAATTATATTACAAACAAGGGAAATGAGGAAGGGTGGGTAAAGGGACATAAAGGCAGGTAAGGTTTCTATACTTCAGTCAAGCTGATAAAATGTCAACACTAGGAGACTGTGATTAGTCATGTATTCATAATGCAATACCTAGAGCAAACACTAAAAAGCTACACAAAATGATGCACTCAAAAACATTACAGATTAATCGTATTGGAACCCTAAAATATTCAAGTAACCACAGGGAAGCAAGAAAAAGAAGAAAAATGAAAAATAGAGAATAGAAAGCAAAATATAAAATAGCAGATATAAGCCCTAAACATCGATAATTACATTTAGTGTAAATGGTCTAAATACACCCAGTGAAGAACTGAGATTGACAGAGTGGATTTAAAAACATAAGCCAACTATATGCTGTCAAAAACACACTAAAGTCAAATGTAGCTATATAAGAAGATTGAAATAAAAGAATGAAAAGTTACACCATCAGTACTGAATGCTTCTCCCCTAAGATCAGGAACAAGTTGTGGACACCAGCTCTCCTTATGCTATTTTGACATGTTACTGGCAGTCTTAGCCAGTGCAGTAGGAAAGGAAAAGAAAAGAAGAGGCAAACAGATTGGATAAGAAGAAATAAAACTGTCTCTATTCACAGATTACATGATTGTCTACACAGAAAATCCCAAGGAACCTACAAAAATATTCTCAAAACTAATATGACAGTTCAGCAAGGTTACAGAATACCAGATAAACCTACAAAATACAATTTTATTTCTATACCATGAACACATAGGTATCAAAATTAAAAACAATACCATTTACAATTGACCCCAAAAGTGAAATATCTGTGTGTAAATCTGACAAGATATATATAGGACTTTTATATTAAAAACAACAAAACACTGACGAAATCAAAGGAGATCTAAGTAAATGTAGAGTCATACCGTGTCCACGGATTAGAAGACAACATAATAAATACATCAATTCTCCCCAAACTGATATACAGGATTAAAATAATTCCTAAAGAATTTCAGCAAGATTTTTTGGGGGTAAATATATGATTTATATGGAAAGGCAAAATAACTAAAATGGCTAAAATAATTTTGAAAAAGAAGAATAAGATGAAAGGAATCAGTTTACCCAATTTCAAGACTTATTACATAGCTACAGTAATCTACAGACACTATGGTATTGGCAAAGGGATAGACATATAGATTAATGGAACAGAAAGCAAACCCAGAAATAGACCCACACACATATGCCTAAATAATTTTTGACAAAGGTGCAAAAGCAATTCAATGGAGGAAAAAGAGCCTTTTCAACAAGTGGTGTTAGAGCAATTAGTCATCCACAGGCAAAAAAAAAAGATGAAATTACATCTAAATCCCACATTTTATACATCTTACACAAAAATGAACACCAAAATGGATCACAGACTTAAATGTAAAATGTAAAACTATAAAACCTTTAGAAGAAAAATAGGAGAAAATCTTTGGGACCTATGGCTAGGCAGAGTTCTTAGACCTGATACCAGAAACAGGATTCATAGGAAAAAAAATTAATAAATTATCTTCAACCTAATTAAAAACTTTTGCTCTGAAAAAGATCCTGTTAAGGGAATAAAAAGACAAGCCACAGACTAGGAGAAAATATTTGCAAATAAAATATCCAACACAGTACTCATGTCTAGAATATACAAAGAACTCTCAAAAGTTAACAGTACAAGATAAACACTGTTATCTGAACATGAGCAAAAGACATGAAGAAATATTTAACCAAAGATATAAAGGTGGAAAACAAATAAATGAAAAGATGTGCTTGTTAAATAAAAGTACCTTTAGAGACCTATAGATGAAGACCCAAACTATAGGATGTTAGAAGAACGTACAGGAGTAGTATCTTCTGAATGTTGGGATAGAAAAGAATTTCTTAATTCTTAAAAATCACTGAATATATTAGCAAAATGAAATTCGTAGACCTGAAACTCAAGGGGTCACTGAAGGTCTACCACACTATCACCACCCTGAAAGATCCACCTAACCTGACTTTAATATCTCTATCGGTTTCTACTTATTTTAGTTCTTTATTTAAATACCAACTTCAATAAATGTGAAGATTTTAAAAGATATTTTGAGACTCATTAAAACAAAAGATTTCAGGTAAAAAAAACTTACATTTCCTCCCATTCTTTTTTTCGCTGCTGAATTTTCAGTTGGGCCCTTTCAGCCTTTAATATAAGTTTCCTTGTTTTCTCAATTTGACTTTCCACCATAATTTCACTTAGGGTTTTAGGCCGAAATTTCTTCCCTTTTTCTATGATTGATTCTTCTGGCACACTAATACTCCCACCTGTAAAGAGAGTCAACATTTTTTTTCGATCTTTTTGAAACATCAAAATAAAACTTTCAAATATTGTTTTTAACCTGCCACATTATAAAAATCCAAGAATATAATGAATCTGTAGTATATATTATAATCTGCAGTATATATTAAGCAACTACCATGAGTTAAATCCCATAAGTTATTTTAGAATACCAAAATAAAGAGATCTAAATCACAATTTTTGCTCCTCCGAACCTTATTAAAAAGTTGGTGAGATAGCAATTAGAGAACAAGATAATGAATAACAGACCACTGACAGATATTGAGAGGCAGGGAAAGAGTGTCTGTAACATGATGATGGGGGAAGGGAAAAGCAAGTGAGTCCTATTTGACATGTATAATTTGAGGTGCCATATACCAACTGCAGTGGTCTGTGACCAATCAAAAAACTTGTCAGAAACACACATCTAGAATTGAAAAATTATGGGCTTTATCACAGACACATGAAAAAATGCTCAACATCACTAGTCATCAGGGAAATGCAAATCAAAACCACAATGAGATATCACCTCACACCTGTCAGAATTGCTGTTATCAAAAAGACGACAAATAACAAGTGTTGGTGAGGAGATAGAGAAAAGGAAACCTTTGTGCACTGCTGGTAGGAATGTAGATTAGTGCAGCCACTATAGAAAACAGTATGGGGGTTCCTCAAAAATTAAAAATAGAACTACCATATGACCCAGGAATTCCACTTCTGGATATTTTTCCAAAGGGAAAAAACCCCACTAATTCAAAAAATGTATGTGCCCCTATGTTCACTGCAGCATTATTTACAATAGCCAAGATACGGAAGCAACCTAAGTGTCCATCGATAGCTGAACAGATAAAGAAGATGTGGTATACATATATATATATATATTATACACACACACAATGGAATATTACTCAGCCATAAAAAAAATAAAATCTTGCCATTTGTGACAACATGGATGACCTAGAGGGTATTAGACTGAAATAAGTCAGACAAAGAAAAATACTGCATGATTTCTCTTATATGTGGAATCTAAAAAAACAAAACAAATGAACAAACATAATAAAACAGAAACAGACTCATAGATACAGAAAACTAACAGCTGGTTGCCAGAGGGGAGGGGGTGGGGGGATGAAATAGGTGAGGGAGATTAAGAGGTACAAACTTCCAGTTACAAAATAAATGAGTCGGGGGATGAAATGTACAGCATAGGAAACACAGTCAATAACGTAGTAATAATTTTGTATGGTAACAGATGATAACTAGACTTATCATGGTGATCATTCTGTAATGTATAGAAATATGGAATCACTATGTTGCATACCTAGAACTAACAGTTTTGTAGGTCAGTTAAACTTCTATAACAATTAATTAATTAAAATAATTGATTTTATCAGTTATAAGTATCTACTGGGGGAATTACTCTATGTTCAAGTTGCATAGAGATATACTTTGGATATACACAAAAAAAGTTAAATAATATGGATGGTCATATAGTTATAAGCTACCATTTCACTTCATATTTCAAATATATGGCACCACAGTAAAATAACAGTTTAATGTGGCCTGAGTGGCCACAGAAAGGCTTTATAGTAAAAGTGTAATTTGTATATATAAAATAGATAACCAACAAGGTCCTACTGTAGAGCACAGGGAACTATACTCAATATTTTATAATAACCAATAAGGGAAAAGAATCTGATAAAGAATATAAATATAACAATCACTGTGCTGTACACCTGAAACTAACACAACATTGTAAATCAACTATACTTCAATTAAAAAATTAAAAGTATAATTTGATCTGGATCCCCAAGGACTGGGGAGAATTCAGAGAGGAGAGGAGTGAATTGGTCACTCCATCAGGAACCTGGATGTGGAAGTTTCAGACATAATTAGGAAGCAACAAGCAGGACAATAAGCTAAACATGCCAATCACGCAGTATGAGAATGCGCTATTGGAAATAAATTAGGGATATTGTGGAAGGATTAAATATGGGGATAATGGTTTCAAATTTTATCCTAGAGGCAGAAAGAAGCCATTAAAGGTTTCTCAGTGAAGAGAGTGAACCAGTATTAAGGTCAGTACTGTATCCTGGGCACTAGTCTAGATCTGGCCAGGCTACAGTGACCTTTATCCTTGACTGGGCTCTGCAAGCCATTCCCAGAATTCCTGTCTTCCTCCTACTCACCTGCAGTCATCCTGCAGGCAGTCACAAGAGGCAGGGCACAGGGATTAGAGGCACTATTTTCACATCTGTATTCTCAGCTCATCACTGTTTAAAGCATATGCTCTTGGAAAAGTGTGAAATGCTGTGTTCTAGCCCTACGCTCTGGGATGGGGCCCAGGAATCTGGGAACAAACACTGCCTAGGAAAACTAGCATCTGGGGAAATCCTAGATTTAAGAACAGCTGGACATGGGAAGTAAGAAATCCGCAGCACCAGGTGCTCTCATCCACTCTCAGTCCCATGACTGGGAGTCAAATGTTCTGCTCACAAAAAGATAATTCAACTTTGAAGTTTTAATAAATAGGGACTTAAAAGCCTTCTTGTCATTTAGGTTACCTGTATCTCTCTGACTGTCCTTTCTTCCAGTTCCTTCTTTTTCAAACCTCTCAAATTTGCTCGCTCTTCTCTCTGATTGACTTGGCCGTTTGGATTTGGAGTATTTAGAGGATTTCACAAGCCTATAGGAGGATATCTTGTGTTCACTTTGTATGGCATGAACCACAATAGTATCGCTTTCCAACGAATCACGAAATCTGAAGGGCAAAAAAATTATTTGCAATCATCACCAGTTTAATCATGCTGCATGATTATTACATAATAAAATAAGATCACAATGTACTATGCTGATAAATGATACCACTATATCACACTGGATCCAAAATTCAACCATGCTTATACCAACCCAACAAGGATGTAGTGGAATTTGAATAGGACTTGATTAAAGAGCAAGTCGAATTTTCTTCTTAATGAAAATACTAAACATCTCATTATAAACAGTATAATACCATTGTTTTGATAGTATGAAGAGTCAAAAATTTTCAGACAGACTACAGTTTAAAGGTAAATGGATTATATCAAACTCTGAGGAAATGTAATTCATCTTCCTATCTATTATCTCATTTATTATATCTAATATTTCATATATTACATACATGATAGATAACAGGTGGTGATACATGTATGTACATATTACCCTATTTGTCTCTATAAAAAACATTAAGCTCAGGAGTCTGTACTACTCTCCAGTTCAGCTTTCTCTTATAGCTTACAGACATCTATCTTTTAAAAGTTCTTCATCAATTTAATTGTTGTTATTTTTGGCTGGTTCACAATTATTTCCTCATCTTTTTATGTCTAAGTTGATTTATAGATTCAATGTAATTCCAATCAAAATCCTAGGTTTTGTCATGAAAGTTGACAAACTTATTCTGTGCAAAGGACCTAAGCAATATTGAAGGTGAAGAACAATCCAGAGGGTGCAAAATATCAGATGTCAAGAATAATTAAGGTCTTGTGACACTAGCGCAAAAACAGACAGGCCAATGGAATAAAATGAAGAGTTTAGAAACAGAGCCATATATATGTGGTTACCGGATTTTTGACAAAACCATCACTACAATCTAGTAAGGAAAGGATGGTCTTTTCAGCGAATGACAGTGGGACAATTGGATATCCATATAGAAACAAAAGACACTTGATCGCTATCTTACACCACCCACAAAAATTACCCAAGATAGATAATGGCAAAACAGTAGAGCGTCTAGAAGAAAACGGAGAATTATTCATGAATTGGGAATAGGCAAAGATTCCTTAACTACAACATAAAAGCACTAACCATAAAAAGTTAGTGAAAATATTGATAAATAGCAAAGGAAAACACTGATAAACTAAACTTTATTAAAATGAAAAATTTCTGTTCAAAAAGACACTATAATGAGGATGAAAAGACAAGCCTCAGAGTAGGGCAAGATATTTTACATGCATGCATACACACACATAGATATGTCATATATACATGTGTCATGTGTATGACGAGACGCATCCAGAATATATAACTCCCACAACCCAATTTTTAAATGAACAAAAGACTTGAGCAAACCCCTAACAAAAGAGAATATAAAAATAACCAGTAAGTATAGGAAAAGTGACTGAAAATCGTCACTCATCTGGAAAATGCCAATTTAAATCACACTGAGACACTACTACAGAATAGCTGAAATTTAAAGAGCTGACAATGCCCAGTGATGGCAAGCATGAGTGTTATGGGTTGAATTGTGTCTCCCCAAAAGAATATGAAGTCCTAACCCCTCAGGTACCTCAAAATATGACCTTATCTGGAAATAAGGTCTTAACAGAGGTAATCAAGTTAAAATGAGATCATTAGGGTGGATCCTAATCCAACATGACTGATGTCCTCATAAAAGGAGAAAAGTTGGACAAGCACAGAGGCAATATTATACGAAGAAACACAGAGAGAACACCATGTGAAGACAGAAAATTTAGAGTGATGCATCTACAAGCTAAGAAACACCAAAGATTGCTGGCCAAGCCACCAGAAGCTCAGAAAAAGGCATGGAACAGATTCTCCCTCCCAGCTCTCAAAAGAAACCAATTTAGTCAACACTTCGATTTTGGACTTCCGGTCTCCAGAATTATCAGATAATAAATGTCTGTTATTGTAAACCAGCCTGTCTGTGGTACTTTGTTATGGAAGCCCTAGAAAATGAATACAATGGGAATCAATTGGAATTCTCATACATTGATGATCAGAGTATAAATAAATTGAGCCATTTTGGAGAACTGTTTGTCAGTGTCTAATAAAGCTAAACATGCTTAGAACCTATGGTCTAGCAGTTCCACTCCTGATTATATAGAAAACAGAAATACGTGCTTATGTCCACCAAAAGACATGCACAAGAATGTCAGCATTATTCATCGAAGCCAAAAAATAGGAACAACTCAAATATCAGCAGTTAAATGGATTAATAAATTGTGGTATAACCATTTAATAGAATATTACAAAGCAATGAAAATGAATGAAGTACTGCTACCTGCATCAACATGGGTAATCTTAGGCATGATACTGAATAAAGAAGCCAGATACAAAAGCGTTCATACTGCAGCTTTCCATGTATATGAAGTTCACAGACACAACTAATCTATGGTGATAAACATTCATCTTTGGAGAGTAAATATTTATCGGGAGGAGGCCACGAGGGAAATTTCTGGAGTGTTATAAAAGTTCTTTTATTTTTTTAATTTTTTTGAATTTTATTTCTTTTTTTGGCTGTGTTGGGTCTTCGTTGCTGTGCTTGGGCTTTCTCTAGTTGTGGCGAGCGGGGGCTACTCTTCATTGCCGTGCACAGTCTTCTCATTGTGGGCTGCAGCTCGTGAGCTCTAGAGTGTAGGCTCAGTAGTTGTGGCATGCAGGCTCAGTAGTTGTGGCGCACAGGCTTAGTTGCTCCGTGGCATGTGTGATTTTCCTGGACCAGGGCTTGAACCCGTGTCCCCTGCATTGGCAGGTGGATTCTTAACCACTGTGCCACCAGGGAAGCCCCCTTGGCTCTATTTTAATTTTCTAATATATACATGCTCACATGTTAATTAGTTATAAAATAAATAGTTTGTTAAAACCGAAAGTAAATATGTATGACATAATTTGGTTTGCAAAAAATTTTGCAGACTTAAACTAGGAAGGAGTGAGCTCAGGAAGTCAGTAGCACTGACAAGAGGATTCCTTGAGATTTTAGGAGTTAGTAGGTACTTCAGGAGACCTCTTAATCTGACCACTTCAATAAAGCCACTGGAAACTACTTTCTTCAAATATATGCTCTCAAACATCTTAACTTGCAAGGAATATGCATCCTACCTACTCTGTAGCTTCCTTAGGCCAAGTTGGTGTTTCTCTTTTTCCCAAGCTAATTCCTTTTCCACTCGTTGAATTTTATTAGCTGTTTTCCTGTCAATCTCAGCACGAATTTTGGAATCTAGATCAAAATCCTGCAGATAAGTAGATTTGTTCATCAAAATGAGTACCTTTATCGATAGACTTTATCAATCCTATTTCATACATAAGTACAGATTTTTAAGGTTTGTCCTCAATTTTATGCTACATCATAACTGTCTCCTAAGTATCATAAACTCTCTCATTCTAGGAAAAAACAACATACTTTTGATTTTACTGTCACAAAATATGGAGAAAAGTTCCCAGAAATAATTAACAATGATGAAAATACAGTTACATATTAAAAGATTTTTCCCACAATATAAACAATGAATGCTAACAGAATATTTGGAGAGTTTAAACAGTTTTTTTTAAAAAAAAAAAAGGAACTCTCTCCACCCCAGAATAACTACTGTTACATAACCAGCTGGGCATGGGGTAAAAGTTCATGGCACTTGATCATTAGCTGATCCTTCCTTCCCATGTGACTCCCCACCTAGGAAAGACAGTAATGTCTTTGGTGTCTTCCGGATATAACCAAGTTCTGGTTGAATATCCCTCACCAAAGGGGCCATTTTCCCCATAAGGATACTTAGGGGCCTCGTGTTTCTTTCCTTCACTCCTGGAAAAATATCAGGGCCTTCATTCACACTGAATTGAAAGTAATTATTCTTTCCAGGTGTGTTGGTGCTTTAAATAATGGTGTATGTAAAATGCTTAGCCACAGAACTTACCTCAGTTGTTCTTTATTTTGAATTATGTAACCATATTCTGCAAGTGTCAACACTTTTCTTAGTAAAATAACAAACATCTTTTAACCATTATAAGTTGGTCTTTTAACCAATATAATGAATTAATCATTATGATTTCACCACAGTTTTTTTTTTTAATACGAAATTGGCTAAGTGCTTCTGGAATTATAGGACTGGGTAACCCATGGGTATAGTCAGGATAATAAATTCTGAGTTTTTATTTGATTAGGCTCTTGACAGTAATTCCATTTAAGATAATGTAAAAAAAATTAGGAAAAAGAGTTATCACTAGGAGGTAAATGGGGCTTTGCAACAAGTCACAGAAGAAAAAAATTTAATACAATATTAGCTTAAACAATTTGGTGATTGTCCCCATAGCTACAACTATACTAAGTCATCTTTTAGAAACTTTGTGGATGAACCAGGTACTATCTTTTCAATAGAGTTGATGAATTATGGAAAAGGAACCACAGAGAATCAAATTATATAGTATGTACCTATCCAACGGTTAAATATCTTGGCTAGGTATGGTGATAACCAGATTCAAACTTATATCTTATTACCAAAAAAATGTGAAGTAGCTAAATCCAGAAATAAACTTTGTGTAAAGAGGCTCATCTACATCCAAACCAAGTTGCATGACAAGTTCCACAGTAGTTTAGTTGCTGCCAACACACTGACAAACCAGACAAGGGAAATTTAAAGATGGTTTTAAGTGTTCCTACTTGTTGGGAAAATAGCAGCCTCAATTCAGAAATAGCATATGTTAAAATTAAAATCAAATTTATTTTAGGCTTACTGTCCGTTTAAACTGCATATGTTTTGGTAATTCTTCATTCATCTGTAGTAGTTTCTGTAATTGATTCCTTAAAGCTTTGATTCGTTCTCTCTTCTCAGCCTTGACTTCTTCCCCTTCTTTCACTAACTTGTCATGTTCTCTTTTTCTTCTGGCATTCTCAATACTGAAAACAGAAATTTTAAAAGGTAACAGGTTAAAGATAGAGAAACAGCAGAGAAAATTGGTATTTAATAATTTGGAAATTCATTTAACTTGGTCAGCTTTGGTAAAATGTTGGTGTGTTTTGCAAAAGCCCAGTCCTATTAGGTATTGATCGAAAATTCCCATACCTGTAGGCTTTAGGATCTTCAATATCTTCTGGAATTGGCTCTGTTTCTATTCCAACCTGTAGGAAAAGGAGTAAAAGCTTAGCTCCTTTAAATTGCATATTTACCTTAAAATATCTAATAAGTAGTAAATTGAAGGGTTTTCTCTGCTAATTTCTAACAACCGTAGGCCTGGAAAGTATTGTCACAAAAAATAAACTACGGAAAAAAACTTATTTGTTTCTACTTCATTTAAAGAGGTATGTAGAAAGGTATGTAGAAAGAAAATCACATGTATGCAAAATGTTAATATCACCATATTCCCCTCCAAAATACGAATTAGTAATATTCATGTGTTACTAACAAAAAATACACCAAAAAAATGCTCTAGATCATTTATTTTAAAGTACTGTTTTTTTAGCATATTCCTTTCATACATGCTTTGATTCCCACCACAATACCTCATGTGTATACAAGGAAAAAGTTATATTTTTTAAATTTTAAGTGTTTCACTTGATCTTATCACAGATATTCAGTGAGAAATACACAGAATATAATCCCTCTCCTTGAGAAAGATATGAAATCAGAAATATGACTCTCCCTTTAGAAAGGAAATCAGTTTAAATTAAGTACTATGAAGTAAATCACTTAGAAGTACTTTGTTTATTCAGGTGCTGTGCTGAAAAATGTCTTAGGCTGTTAAAGAAGAGGATTTATAACCCAGTGAATGAAACAAAAAGTCCTAGTTTGCTAGCTAACCAGTTCTTAAGTAAAACTGAACTTATTTTCTGTTCTCTTCATAGCGCATAGGTCTCTGTTTCGCTATCATTTGTTGTAAAGAAATAAAGATTCTCTTTCGATCAAGTTGTTTTATTACAGTACTAGTCTTTATACACATAAAATATAAATCTAAATTTATATAAGACAAGGTTTATGATTTTCATAAAGTGAAGTCATAAAACATGACCAATGTAAGAGACAAGTGATGGCTAATATATTTTAGTTACTATTAATCACTTAGGATACAACTTGACTGAACTCTATTCTTTTATTGCTCAGAGTTAAGCCTCTTGCTTCTCCAATATCAGTTATGATTTCCAGGATTTGATGCTGATATCAGCCAACTCTCTCCTGACCTCAGCTGTTTACAATAAATTTGAGTTAAACAACGGTGCTTCCAAAGAGTTCCAAAACACCTGCCAATTGTTCTCAATCGTGACTGCACTCTAGAACCACGGGGGCTGGGGGGAGGGGTGACTTTTATAAAATACAGACGGTCCCTTACTTACAACGGTCAACTTGACGACTTTGCATTTGGTAGAAAGCATACTTCAAGTTTGGAATTTTGACCTTTTCCTGGCTAGGGACATGTGGTAGATCCTCTCTCGTGATGCTGGGCAGCTGCTGCAGCCACAGCTCCCAGGCAGCCACATGATCATGAGGGTCAACAACCGGTACCCACATAACCATTCTGTTTCTCACTTTGAATACAGTATTCAACAAATTATGAGATAGTCAATACTTCATTATAAAATAGGCTTTGTGGTAGATGATTTTGCCCAACTGTAGGCTAATGCAAGTGTTCTGAGCACGTTTAAGGTAGGCTAGGCTAAGCTGTGGTGTTTGGTAGGTTAGGTGTATTAAATGCATTTCAACTTATGGTATTTTCAACTTCTGATGGGTTTATCAGGGCACAATCCCATCGTATCTCATGTTGAAGAATGTCTGTACTGATGCCTGGGCCTCACTTTCCGAGATTCTGATTTAACTGCTCAGGCATGTATAGTTTTAAGAGCTCCCCTGTGATTCTAAAATATGGTAAGAACCTCAGACCTATGCAGAGCTTAGTTTTTTATTTTGTTTATTCAATTCTTTCTGATTTTGCCTTCTAAAAAGCAGAGGCTGCTTCAGTGACTTCAGAAATATTTATTGCAGTCATAAATAAAAGGAGACCATTATACAAATGTGGAATGGATTTTTTCTATCCCATATGGGTTTCCATAGAGAGTTGGCACTAAGTAGAAAGATAAAGATTTTCTTCTTGTTCATACACTTTCCCTTCTGGAAAATTCCTCTTCCTTAGCTTGACCTCATTAGACAACAGTTCATTCTCCAAATTTTGCTGCTATTAACAGAAATGAAAATTTACCTGCTCAAATCTTCCCTACATTCTTTGCATATTCTTTTGAAGCAGGCTACGTGTTAAATAGGAAGCCAGTGTGTTCACAGGAATTTTAACTTTGGTCTAATACAATCCCTTATGCTTTAGAAGCAATTCTAACAGTTATTAGTCATTTTATCCAAAGGAACCATTTTTTTTTTATTGGAGTATAATTGTTTTACAATGTTGTGTTAGTTTCTGCTGTACAAGAAAGTAAATCAGCTTTATGTATACATATATTCCCTCCCTCTTGGACCTCCCTCCCACCCTTCCCCCCGCCATCCCACCCTTCCCCCCGCCATCCCACCCATCTAGGTCATTACAGAGCACAGAGCTGAGCTCCCTGTGCTATACAGCAGGTTCCCACTAGCTATCTATTTTACACATGGTAGCGTACATATGTCAATCCTAATGTCCTATTTCATCCCACCTTCCCCTTACCCCTCTGTGTGCACATGTCTGTTCTCTACATCCTTGTCTCTATTCCTGCCCTGGAAATAGGTTCATCTGTACCATTTTTCTAGATTCCACATATATGCATTAATATACAATATTTGTTTTTCTTTCTGACTTACTTCACTCCATATGACAGACTCTAGGTCCATCCACATCTCTACAAATGACCCAATTTCATTCCTTTTTATGGCTGAGTAACATTCCATTGTATATATGTACCACATCTTCTTTATCCATTTATCTGTTGTTGGACATTAAGTTATTTCCATGTCCTGGATATTGTAAATAGTGTTGCAATGAACACTGGGGTACATGTGTTCTTTTGAATTATGTTTTTCTCAGGGTATATGTCCAGTAGTGGGATTTCTGGGTCATATGGTAGTTCTATTTTTAGTTTTTCAACGAACATCCATACTGTTCTCCATAGTGACTGTATCAATTTACATTCCCACCAACAGTGCACGAGGGTTCCCTTTTCTCCACACCCTCTCCAGCATTTATTGTTTGTAGATTTTTGATAATAGCCATTCTGACTGGTGTGAGGTGGTACCTCATTGTAGTTCTGATTTGCATTTCTCTAATAATTAGTGATGTTGAGCAGCTTTTCATGTGCTTCTTGGCCATCTCTATGTCTTCTTTGAAGAAATGTCTATTTAAGTCTTCTGCCCGTTTTATGATTTTTTTTTTTTGATATTGAGCTCCATGAGTTGTTTGTATATTTTGGAGATTAATCCTTTGTCCGTTGCTTCATTTGCAAATATTTCCTCCCATTCTGAGAGCTGTCTTTTCATCTTGTTTATGGTTTCCTTTGCTGTGCAAAAGCTTTTAAGTTTCATTAGGTCCCATTTGTTTATTTTTGTTTTTATTTTCATTAAGAGGTGGGTCAAAAACTATCTTGCTATGGTTTATGTCAGAGTGTTTTTTCTGTTTTCCTCTAAGAGTTTTATAGTATCCAGTCTTAAATTTAGGTCTTTAATCCATTTTGAGTTTATTTTTGTGTATGGTGCTAGGGAGTGTTCTAATTTCATTCTTTTACATGTAGCTGTCTAGTTTTCCCAGCACCACTTATTGAAGAGGCTGTCTTTTCTTCATTGTATATTCTTGCCTCCTTTGTCATAGATTAGGTGACCATAGGTGTGTGGGTTTATCTCTGGGCTTTCTATCCTAGACCATTGATCTATATTTCTGTTTTTATGCCAGTACCATACTGTCTTGATTACTGTAGCTTTGTAGTATAGTCTGAAGTCAGGGAGCCTGATTCCTCCAGCTCTATTTTACTTTCTCAAGATTGCTTTGGCTATTTGGGGTCTTGTGTTTCCACACAAATTTTAAATTTTTTTGTTCTAATTCTATGAAGAATGCCATTGGTAATTTGATAGGGATTGCACTGAATCTGTAGATTGCTTTGGGTAGTAGAGTCATTTTCACAATGTTGATTTTTCCTATCCAAGAACATGGTATATTTCTTCATCTGTTTGTATCATCTTTGATTTCTTTCATTAGTGTTTTATAGTTCTCTGAGTACAAGTCTTTTGCTTCCTTAGGTAGGTTTATTCCTAGGTATTTTATTCTTTCTGTTGCGATAGTAAATGAGATTGCTTCCTTAATTTCTCTTTCTGATCTTTCACTGTTAGTGTATAGGAATGCGAGAGACTTCTGTGAATTTTGTATCCTGCACCTTTACCAAATTCACTGATTAGCTCTAGTAGTTTTCTGGTGCTGTCTTTAGGATTTTCTATATATAGTATCATGTCATCTACAAACAGTGACAGTTTTAATTCTTTTCCAATTTGTATTACTTTTATTTCTTTTTCTTCTCTGACTGCCTTGGCTAGGATTTCCAAAACTATGTTGAATAAGAGTGGTGAGAGTGGACATCCTTGTCTTATTCCTAATCTTAGACGAAATGCTTTCAGTTTTTCACCATTGAGAATGATGTTTGCAATGGGTTTATTCATATATGGCCTTTTTATGTTGAGGTAGGTTCCCTCTATGCCCACATTCTGGAGAGTTTTTATCATAAATAGGTGTTGAATTTTGTCAAAAGCTTTTTCTGCATCTATTGAGATGATCACATGGTTTTTATTCTTTGTTAACATGAATATTAACATTGATTGATTTGCATATATTGAAGAATCCTTGCATTCCTGGGATGAATCCCATGTGATCATGGTGTTGATACTTTAATGTGTTGTTGGATTCTGTTTGCTAGTATTTTGTTGAGGATTTTTGCATCTATGTTCATCAGTGATATTGGTCTGTAATTTTCTTTTCTTGTGATACCTTTCTGGTTTTGGTATCAGGATGATGGTGGCCTTGTAGAATGAGTTTGGGAGTGTTCCTCCCAAACTTTTTGGAAGAGTTTGAGAAGGATAGGTGTTAGCTCTTCTCTCCAAAGGAACCATTTTGATAATAGAAAATTTAGGTCTTGTGATAGGGCAAAGGGATATAATTTGGGGATTCAAACCCTCAATCTTCATTACAAAGCCAATAATTTACCTGAATCTTTGATAAAACTCTCACATTCTAATACTAAAGATAATAATATTTTTACAACCCCTTTCAAAGGTACAAATTATGGTATATATCCCACATACGCCTCCTCAATAAGCAAATGAATAAATAGAATGCAAAATATATCAGAAAAAAGTTGGGCATCTTGAAAACAAAAAAACTTTGTGAAAGTGATGGAGACAGAAAAATTGACAGTCTTTTTAATAGAGGGACTTCTACACCTTTAGTAATAAGGTGAATTCAACATCTTTCATATTTGATAACAGAGGCACCAGAAAGGCAAAATTATAATACTGGTAGGAAGATTAGACTGCAAGGTATTTGCGTCTAAATAGTTTCATTTTTAAAGAATATGAGCATTTTAACATCACAATATTAAAATAAAGTTATTATTATTAGTTACATACCCTGGGAGATGGCACCTTGGCTTTCATGACCTTCTTTAACTCAAATTCAGAAAAAATGTTGAAAACAAAGATATTACTGTCTGCTCCAGCAGTCACCAAGAAACGGTCATCAAAGCTAGTGGAGATGGCATTAATGCATCCATAATTATTGTCATGCATGCTGAAATGCCAGTAATCCTCCATATTGGTCAATGAAGGATCATTCTTATTTAGGATATAGACTCGAACTGCTCCATTTTGCATTCCACAAAACATCATTTCTTGGTTAATGCTATGAAACAAAAGGAAAGTAAATCGTTCTTCACATTAATCTGAAAATGTTTAATTTTAAGTTAATTGAAAAATGACTAAAGTTTTAAAAACAAAGATGTTATGGAGTAAGTTGTGTCCCCACAAAATTCATATGCTGAAGCCCTAACAAACTATGGCAGCTCTAGCAAGCTAATACAAAAGAATAGAAGGAGAAAAAGACAATTTGAAATTTGGAGCTATTATATTTGGTCTTCAAAAGAATGACCAGGATATATGCTTAATTCTTAATTATTAAAGGACTAATGTTTCAATTAGTGATCTTTCCAGAATCATTGTAACCCAGAACTTTCGTTATCTGACTGTGCAGTAGCATCCTCCTAAGTAACAGAAAGAAAATCCATACAATTGAACTGTGTGACAAATTCTGACAGAATATTTGATAGAAGGAATTTAAGTAGGTTCAGGAGTAGCTTAGATTCTACTTTAGTCATTTGATTTATTTAACTAAACATTGTTTGAATACTCCTCCATTTGGACAGATCTTTAAAATTGACAATATTAATGATGGACAAAAACAGACAGTAATGGGATATAGTTTTTTTTAAAGCTTTCTGAAATTCTGGTCACCTGAAAGTGATAGCTGTGATGGGATTATCCTCTGTATCCTCAAGAAGACGGAAATCAAAAGGTTCATCTTTCTTTTCTGTGATATCACTGCTTTTGTCATATGGGGGAAACTCACAGTGATATAGAAAACCAGAATCATAGCCACCCTGGAAAAGAGATAGATAACATACAAGGTAGTACCTGAATATAAGAAACCTATGACCACATGAGGAGTTTTTGATTATTTCAAATTTTAACACATGAAATAGGTGTCTTAAAACATATACTTTTGTATGATTTCTATGGTTACAGATGGAGATGCTTTATAAAACCTATTATTAATTTATATGCAACTACATAATTATAAAAATAAAACACCTTACAATGATTTGTTCCTACTTAAAAGACAATACAAGAGGGACTTCCCTGGTGGTCCAGTGGTTAAGAATCCGCCTCCCAATGCAGGGGACGTGGGTTCGATCCCTTGTTGGGGAACTAGGATCCACATGCCACGGGGCAACTAAGCACGTGCACCTCAACTAGAGAGCCCATGCACCCACAACTGCAGAGCCCATGCACTCTGGAGCCCACACACTGCAACTACTGAGCTCATGTGCCGCAAGGAAGAGCCCATGCACTGCAATGAAAGATCCCACGTGCTGCAACAAAGACCCGACACAGACAAAATAAATAAGTAAAAATAAATATTAAAAAAAAAGACAATACATGAGAGATATCATTTCTTTTTTTTTTTTTTTGCGGTACACGGGCCTCTCACTGTTGTGGCCTCTCCCATTGCGGAGCACAGGCTCCGGACGTGCAGGCTCAGCGGCCATGGCTCACGGGCCCAGCTGCTCCACGGCATGTGGGATCTTCCCGGACCAGGGCACGAACCCATGTCCCCTGCATCGGCAGGTGGACTCTCAAACACTGCGCCACCAGGGAAGCCCAAGAGATATCATTTCTATCTACATACTGAATTCCATTTTATTTTAAGGATTATTCGGCATAAGCAGTATTTAACAATAGAGTTTTGTAGATCATGGTTTTCAGAGATTTCCAGTCCAGGAGATTTTTTTTCTCCCTAAGGCAACTGCCAGTTCTGAAAGTGGCAGCTGAGAGGTTAAGAAATTGAGCGGAGCAATCTGTAGTGTCATGGGCTTAGGGAAAGGCAAAGAATTCCCAGGGTCCTCCAAGAAGAAGGAGCCATTGTAAACACACCTTCCACTGGGCTTTCCATTGCAACCCTGGAGCACTATATCCCACACATATGTATAAACCAGAAATAGACTGGACCTCGTAGGAAGTAAAACCTAATTTCAAGTCATCTCAATCACTGACTGGATGAAACTGATCTAGGATTTTTAGTTGCTTTCCAGAACTAAAAATAAATTTCAGGAGACAACAGCAATATACAGAAGCTCAAGCTGATGCTACAGTTTTTGACAGACAAGATCCAGCGTTCAATTATAAAAAAAAAAAAACAAACTAGGTATACTAACAAAGAAAAGTCTTGATTGAAAATCAAAAGAAAAAACAGACCAAAGAAACAAAAGTACAAGAAATAGTGATAGAGGTGTTTTCAAAATGGACTTCAAAATAACTCTGATTAATATATTTAAGGCCTTTGAAGGCAATACAGAAAGAAGTCAACTAGGGTCTATAAAAAAGTAGATAATGGAAAAAATAAAAATTCTAGAACTGAAAAATAAAATGACAAAAATTAGAATTCAATAGATTGGTTTAAAAGCAACTAGACACAGCTAAAACTAGAGTTATGAAGCTGGAACAGAATCAGAAAAAATAGAGTAAGGCAGGAGAGAGAAAATACAGATGTAAAATTTTTTAAAAAGGAGTGTAAGATCTACATGGGACATAATGATAATGATTAATATACACAAAATTAGAATCCCACAAGAAGAGACTAAAAAGATGGACCAGAAGCAGTACTGTGGTTGATAAATGTCTGAGAATTTTCTAAAAACTGAATACAAATGTATTGAAGTACAAGAAATGCAATGACCCACAAGGAAGATATATGAAGAATTTACACCTTTTAACATTACACCATAAAACTCCCAGAAGAGAGCATAAGCAAAACATTCTCTGACATAAATCATACCAATGTTTTCTTAGGTCAGTCTCCCAAGGTGACAGAAATAAAAACAAAAATAAACAAATGGGACCTAATCAAACTTACAAGCTTTTGCACAGCAAAGGAAACCATAAAAAAAAAAGACAACCTATGGAATGGGAGAAAATATTTGCAAATGATGTGACAGACAAGGGCTTAATCTCCAAAATATACAAACAGCTCATACAACTCAACAACAAAAAAACAAACAACCCAATCAAAAAATGGGCAGAAGACCTAAATAGACATTTCTCCAAAGAAGACATACAGATGGCTAGCAGGCACATAAAAAGATGCTCAACATCACTAATTACTAGAGAAATGCAAATCAAAACTACAATGAGGTATCACCTCACACCTGTCAGAATGGCCATCATTAGAAGTCTACGAATAACAAATGCTAGAGAGGGTGTGGAGAAAAGGGAACCCTCCTACACTGTTGGTGGAAATGTAAGTTGGGGCAGCCACTATGGAAAACAGTATGGAGGTTGCTCAGAAAACCAAAAATATAATTACCATACAATCCAGCAATCCCACTCCTGGGCATACACACAGACAATACTATAATTCAAAAGGTACATGCACCCCTATGTTCATAGCAGCACTATTCACAATAGCCCAAACATGGAAACAACCTAAATGTCCACTGACAGATGAATGGATAAAGAAGATGTGGTACATATATACAGTGGAATACTACTCGGCCATAAAAAAGAATGAAATAATGCCATTTACAGCAACATGGATGAAACTAGAGATTATCATACTAACTGAAGTCAAAAAAAAGAAAGACAAATACCATAGGATATCACTTATATGTGGAATCTAAAATATGGCACAAATGAACCTAGCTACAAAACAGAAACAGACTCAGACATAGAGTTCAGACTTGTAGTTGCCAAGGGGGAGGAGGGTGGGAGAGGGAAGAACTGGGAGTGTGGGATTAGCAGATGTAAACTATTATATACAGGATGGATAAACAACAAGGTCCTACTGTATAGCACAGGGAACTATATTCAATATCCTGTGATAAACCATAATGGAAAAGAATATGAAAAAAAAAAGTCTGCATGTATATAACTGAGTCACGTTGCTGTACAACAGAGACTGGCACAACACTGTAAATCAACTGTACTTCAATAAAAAAATAAAGAAGTTACACCTTTTAACACAAAATCTTCAAAGCAACAAGAGAAAAAAAGATGCATAGGTAACAAAAAATAACAATAAAAAGATGTACATAGGGCTTCCCTGGTAGCGCAGTGGTTAAGAATCCACCTGCCAATGCAGGGGACACAGGTTTGATCCCTGGTCCGGGAAGATCTCACATGCCGTGGAGCAACAGAGCAACTAAGCTCGTGCACCACAACTACTGAGCCTGTGCTCTAGAGCCCGCAAGCCACAACTACTGAGCCTGCATGCCACAACTACTGAAGCCCGCACACCTAGAGGATATGCTCTGCAACAGAGAAGCTACCACAATGAGAAGCCTGCGCACTGCAACGAAGAGTAGCCCCCACACAGCTACAAAAACCCAATGTAGCCAAAAATAAATTAAAAAAAAAAGATATAGATGGCAGAATGGAAGACAAAAGATGGTAAGATATCAAAGTTTTAAAAAGAAAATATACAGAAGAACTAAAAGTTTTAAAGGCAAAATAGGCACAAGGCAAAAAAAAACCCCCAAACTTATATATACATATATATGTGTGTGTGTGTGTATATATATATATATATATATATAAAATGTGACAATGAGGTGAGGGGGAGGATACACAACAATAAAGTGCCCTAAGATCTTTTTTCTCTAGAGCTAGTAAAAGAATAAATTTGTATCAAATTATATTAAATTAAGGATATATACTATGACCTTTAGCATCACCACTAAAAACAAAATAGTAAAAAAAAAAAGTATAACTAATAACCTAATAGAGGAGGAAAATTGGGGGGGAAACTACCTAATCATCTGATAGAAGGTGAAAAACCAAACGTAGAATTGGTGTGATAAACAGAAATAATAAGATGGTAGATTTAATCTAAAATATATTAGCCATTACATTAAATATAAAAGGACACAGTGTTCTATTAAAATAAAGATTTTACTACAGGATTAAAAAGAAAAGCCTAGCCATGTGCTGCTTACAAAAGACATACTTTGAAATAAGAATATCAAAGGTAAAGGCAAGAAAATAATCATTAACAACTCTCAGAGTTTTGGCTTAGTAACTGGATGGATGGTTGTCCCATTTACTGAAATGGAGATGGAGCAGGTTTGCACAGGGCAAGTGTGATTTAAAAGTTATATTTTGGGGATTTCCCTGGTGGTACAGTGGGTAAGACTCTGTGCTCCCAATTCAGGGGGCCCAGGTTCGATCCCTGGTTGGGGAACTAGATCCTGCATGCATGCCACAACTAAGAAGTCCACATACTGCAACTAAGAAGTCCGCACACCACAACTAAGAAGTCCACATGCCGCAACTAAAGATCCCACGTGATGCAACTAAAGATCCCACATGCCGCAACTAAAGATTCCATGTGCCGTGACTAAAACCCGGAGCAGCCAAAATAAAAATAAATATTAAAAAAAGTTATATTTTGGACATGTTCATTTTGAGGTGCCAAGTAGTGATGTCAAGTTGGACATACAAGTCCGAATATGAGAGGAGAGGTCAAGACTAGAGATAAAAATGAAATTTATTGGCATATATTTGATATTTAAAATCTTGGGACCAGATAAAATCATCTAGCAAGAAAGAGGGCACCCAAGACCACATCCTAGAGTACTTCAAAGTTCAAAGCTAGTTCAACATATAAGAAGCCAGCAAAAGAGTCTAAAAAGGAGTGGACAGCAGATGGTGGTGTCATGGAAGCCAAAAAAGAAAATGCTTTAAGAAGAATGGAGGGTTAACTTTAGCAAATGTTTCTGAGAGGTCAAATGGACAGAGAAGTGACCACTGAGCTTGGCAGTAGGAAAATCTTTGATGACTTGAAGTGGTGGAGCTAGAAACCTGACTGGAATGTGTGAAAAACCAAATAGGATGTGAAGAAATGAAGCCAGTGACTACAGACAATTCTTTCAAGTTTTCCTATAAAGGAGAAGTGGATGAGAAGAAAAGAGATGTGAAAGAATCAAATCAAGTACTAGGAGCATGTTTATGTGCTGACGATAAGAAATGAGTAAACAGAGAGAGGGTGAAGATACAGGAGACCAGCCAGTTTACTTCAGGAGTAAAATCTTTGAGAAAGTGAGAGGGGATGGGATCAAGAGGCCATTTGGAATAGTGTCCTTGGAAAGTTGCAGGTGACCATTCACCAATTGTTAACAGTAGCAGACAAACCTGTATGGATCTCCATGGGACATTAGATCTCAATAAGACAAGGTAAGGAAATTCCATCTGATTGTTTTTATTTCATTTTCTCAGTGAAATGTGAGATGGGAATTCCTTGGCAGTCCAGTGGTTAGGACTCTGTGCTTTCACTGCCGGGGCCTGGGTTCAATCCCTGGTCAGGGAACTAAGATCCTGTAAGCCACTCAGTGGGGAAAAGAAAAAAAAGAAAAAAAGGAAAAGGAAAAAGAAAAGAAATGTGAGATAAAGTTATCATTAGAAGTTGAGGGAAGGTACAAAATGATTGATGGGAGAAGAATTAAAGCGATAGTTTGGAAAGTGGGAAAGTGAACATGGCTGGGCAGTAGAACCAGCCTGCACTGTGAGTACTGATTTGAGAACTGTGGTCGTGCCTTCAAAATGAGACTGGTTTTCTGCAGCATCTGCTTGGATACAGGCACAGAGTTGGCAAATAGTTGAGTCAAGCAGGGTTAGTGTCACTTCTTCTGAACTATGCCTTGACCTTGTATGCTGGTGTAGTTTAATGGTTAAGAGTGTGGACTCTAGACCCAGACTGCCTGAGTCCAGATCCTGGTTCCACCCCTCATTAATTATACAACCTCAGATAAGTTACCTAACCTCTCCACTCCTTGGTTTCTTCTTATGTAAAATGCAAATTATGAAGAGTGCTTATTTTATAGGGTGGTCACTTAGAATGGTGACTGGTATATAATAAGCAGGTTTCCAGATTTAGCAAATAAAAATACAGAATGAATGTTAACTAAACTTATTGTGGTAATCATTTCATGATACATGCAAGTCAAATCATTATGCTATATACCTTAAATTATACAAAGCTGCCTGTCAATTATATCTCAGTAAAACCAGGAAAAAAGTTTTTAAATGCAGGATGCACAGTTAATTTGAATTTCAGATAAACAACAAATATGTTTTTAGTATAAGTATGTCCCATGTAATACTTATCTGGCACCCCTAAAGGTAAGCATTAAATATGTTTGTCAGGGCTTCCCTGGTGGCGCAGTGGTTGAGAGTCCACCTGCCGATGCAGGGGACACGGGTTCATGCCCCGGTCCAGGAAGATCCCACATGCCACGGAGTGGCTGGGGCCGTAAGCCATGGCCACAAGCCATGGCCGCTGAGCCTGCACGTCCAGAGCCTGTGCTCCGCAACGGGAGAGGCCACAACAGTGAGAGGCCCGCGTAACGCAAAAAAAGAAAAAAAAAAAAGTTTGTCAAATAATTAATAATTCTTGCATATGTTTCAAGGACACTAGAACTCTATCATATTACTGTACAGTTGTTTCTGTGCTTCTCTCCCTCATGATATGAGGGAACTTTCAGAAGGCAGGATCATGTCTTAATTATTCCTTTACCCCATGAACCCCACACAACAGTAGCCATCGATAATTGTTTCATGAAGCACAGAAGATAAAAGGTCAAGGCACTAATACATGGAATCCTAAGGTGCCTCCATCACTACTTCCTATCCTTCTTGCTGCTTGTCTCCTTAGAAGTTGCCATCAAAGATATATTTCTAAGAAATGTTGAAGAGGAATGGAGTTAACTCTCATCACTCCTTATAGCAACAGTACTCAGCTAGGCAGTCTCCTGGCCTGGCCAAAGATCTGATACCAATTATGAATTAGAGATAATAATTGACATAAAAGTATATGTGAAAAAAAAAAGTATATGTGAAAGAGTACTTTTTTGGTGAATGGAATTGAAATTTGTGACAAATTCATAATGAAGGAAATCTTGTTTGCAATAGATAAATAAAATATTTTATAAGGGTAGAAAATATATAGGGGATGTAACTGTCACATTATTGTAACATTTGCAGGTACTTGTCTCGCATTTTTCTCTTCTTCCTTATTAGCCAAGTCCCAATTTCACTCAGGGTGGCAATGTGACCATCTAAAAACAGTCAGCTTCCCAGACTTCCATGCAGCCACACAGCATAGTTGTAGATAATGAAAGGTAAGCAAAAGTCTAGTGGACTGTGCTGCCATCATATTCAAAATTTTAAAATGATAAACACAGCTGGAAAACCCCTTAGCCCTTTGCCCTTCTACCTTTAATTCTCCTCCCCTTTGACCTTCTGAAATGTGTGATTGTCATAGATAACAGATACAATAAGTAGACTTATAAAACATATTAAGATGATATAAAAACAAACACATTCATTCATCAAAATTCACACCTTCGGTAGTAGTTAATAGCTGAAGTCTTACCATAGAGTAAGGAAGTAAGAAAGTGATGGAAAATAATACCTATAATTAGATTAGGGTTGAGATAAAAATTTATTACATTATTACTTACCAAAGAAACCCAGAACTTCCCTGGCCCAGAGTAAAATCCACAGAGGATGTGACAGGGGGTTAAAGGAATAAAGATTTCGGGTAATGGTTCCTCCTCCTCCTCCTCCTCTTCCTCCTGGAGTTCCTTTTCTCCATCTTCTCCCATCTCTGCTTCTAGGCTTTTCCTCCTTTCTTCCTTTTCCTTCTCCTTCAACTCCTTTTGTTTCTTTCTCTTTGCAATTTCTATTAATCTCTTGTGCAAAAGAGATATTGAGATAAAAAAAACTGTAATTCATTCATTCATTCACACTATTATTAAAGAAAGTAGGAGGAAGACAGAGTCCTAGAAAAATTTACAGCTCTAATGTAACAAATAATGTCATTTAAAGATTATTATCAAGTTGGGAATATATTTTTATTGTTAAAATTTTCAAATCTTTGGAATGACTTTCTTCATAACTCCTATTGATCCTGGTTTTACAGAAATTATTTTGCCTTTTTTTTTCCTAATAGAGAAGTTAAATATAGCTTCTCTCAGAGCCTATCACTGTCAATCCATGAATTTGGTGGATTGACATAGTCCACGGGGGAAGCTGGCTCTATCTTTAGCGGTACAGTGATTTAGGCCCTCAGCCTCTATCAACTGGCTATTGCAAAAGCCCCCTAGCACTGGCATCCCTAACTCCCATCTTTTACCTCTTTATTCCATTTACCTCTTAGAATTAAGTTCCAAATTTATATGATCTCATCACATCAATCGCCTCCTCAAAAATTCAAAATGGATTCCAATGGCCCCGAAATTAAATTAAAACATCTTGGCTAACATTTAAGGGGTTCCATGTGGTGGTCACAGACTCCTGTCACACCCCTCCACAAATTGCATCCCTCTGCTTCATGGTCCATTCTTCATTTATCGAAAACTCCAAAACTCTTGCAACTCTGCCTTCCCTCAGGATGTTCTCCCAGCTTTTATTGCCTTCCTCCTCATTTTCAACCTGTCAAAATCCTTCCCATTCTTTAAATACTAAATATCACCTCCATGAAGTCATCCTTGACCTCCTCTCACCCCTCTATCAGAATCATATATTCTTTCCTCTGCGTGCCCCTAAAATTCTTTTCTTTGCACTGTGATTTTAATATCTGCTCATTACCACCTTCTAATACAATAAGCTGCTTTCTACCAAATAAGCTCCTTAAAGTAAAAGTCTATGTCTTATTCTTCTTCTTCGTATTTTCCCAGGACTTAACACAGGATATTTTATATTCTAAGAAAGAAAAAAAATTAGAAGACAATGCTTCAAGGGTATTTCATACCAGAATCTTAGATTTGATACTTGAGAAATGGAAACATTTTATACACATGTCTTTGATTTCATAGGAAACTACATCATGGTCCTCCTCCTCCTCCTTTATAGTTGGAAATGGAGCTTCAAGAACATAGTCATTCTCACAAATAATCAGTAAAGTACTTTCAGGCTAAAAACAAAATTAAAACATATCATTTACATTTAGGCAAATTTTTAGAAGCACAGTTCATAAAGATTTTAAACCAGGGAAACTATAATTGCTATGTATATTAGCCATTTTTAAAAGATACTTATTACCAGTAATAACCACAGTGAGGAACTTAGTCAATCTTATTAATCACTATACACAATTATTAGTACAATTATATCATTAATTAATGAGTTAAGTGTTAAAATTAGATTTAGATTCATTTCCCTTATAGATGCCATATTCTCTGAGCCAAAATTTGGTTGTGAAATGTTATCCCAAACAGCAGAATATTAAAATTAGGACTGCCAAGGAAAATCTGCAGTATGTGAATGGCATATACAACCTCAGCCTCCTTTGACTGATCATCCTCTCTCTGCCTGAGTTCATTTAATGTGGATGTCCCCAAGATTTTTGTTCACTTCCCTCTTCTTTCTCTCCATAAACATGCCCTGGGAAATCTTATAGCTAATCAAGGCTTCATTACCACTCACAAGCAATTAGACTCCAGATTAATCCCTCTAGTCCAGTCCAAAATCATGTATTTAACCATGTGTGGGAAATCCCCATCTTGATAGTCTACAGAAACGTTATTCAAAATGTTTATTCGAAATGTTTATTCATTCAGTTATTCTATTCTATACTTATTATATACCTATTATGTGTTCAGAATTTTGTAGAGGGCTAGAGGCAAAATTATAATAAGAAAAATAGGGATTGTCTCTGCCATTATGAAGCTTACCTCCAATGGGAGAGCCTGTCATTTAACAAATCATATAAATAAATGTAAATTATAACTGCAATAAGTGTTGCAGAGATACCACAAGAGTAAGGAGGTTGTACAAGGCTTCCTGAGAAGGTGGTACCTAAGTCTCAAGGTGAAGGATGAGTAGAAGATATTTTTATAATGACTTAGGGGAGGGTTTGAGGGAGCATGCTATGTAAAGGACATACCATGTGCAAATATCCTGTGGCACATTTGGGCTTTTAAGAAAGTTGTGGCCTTGGTGGTATCACCTAGGTGAAGAGAACAGAGTGAGAAGAGACTGGGACAGAGCCTTGGGGAAACAACACTCAATGGCTGAGTAAGGGAGACTGAGAAGGAGTGACAAGATGTAAGAGAAGGAATAAGGAGAGCATAATGTCCCCCAAATCAAACAAAGATGGTATTTCAAAGAGGAAGTGAGGGTCAACAAGGTCAATTGAGGCTAAGAGGGCAAGAAGATAAGAACTAAAACTGTTAAATGGATACCACCGGTATCTTTAGAAGAGCTGATCTGGTGGAATTATGAGACACAAGAAACTCGTAAGAATGTGTAAAGGAAGGAGTAGGTGTAAGGAAATGCAGTTCGTGGGAATAAACAATCCCCTTAAGAAAATTGGGAGGAGAAACATGGAGCAGTGACTGGAGGAGAACATGAAGTCAAGGAATTTATTTTTTATACATGAGAGTTTTGAATATATTTAAATACTGATGGAAATAATCCATTTAACAAGTAAGGTTAAATTTATATGACAGAAAAGAGAAAATAAATGTGTGAAATGTTGAAAAAAGTGGGAGTAGAATCCAAAGGTCACAAGGGAGAATTGGCCTCAAGTAGGAAGGCACACAGCACCTCTATTGTAAAAAAAAAAAAAGGGAAGAGGAGCAGGTAAATGAAGAGGTAACAGGATTTTACGTTTGGTAGTGGGAAGGTAAAGGAGTTCCTGGCAGAGGGCTCCTACTCTATGAAATAAGTGATGCTGAGAATGAGAGTGAGCGAGCTAGTGGGAGGCTTGAAGCTTTGAGGAGAGGAGAAGTTTTTAAGTGTTCATTGTGGGTGAAAGAGAATTGATAAGAACAATGTCATAGGATTGCTAAGCCATACCATGAATTGTGTTGAGGCCATTTGAGTCACTAAATTATGGAGAAGCTAATCTTCTCTGATGTATGACTACCTCCAGCTGCCCTAGGTAATCACTGTAGGCAAATACAAATCAGTTGGGGGCATTCAGGGATGGATTTTTGCCAGAAGTGTATGAAAAAAAGAGAAGGGAGCTCAAGGCATTGGAAGAGTGCTATTGAACCCTACTGAAAAGAATCATTACATTTAAGCCGGATATAGGGGGAACTTAAGACAAGAGTGGACTAATGAGTGAGGGAAAGCAAATGGTGAATGAACAAGGGGTGCCTGTGACTTCAGAGAACAAGTAGAGCAGAAGTAGCTAAGTTAACAGGCTGGATAGAAGAGAGGTTGAGGTTAGAATGTGAGATATCTGAATAGTAGACTTTTAAAGTTGAGTTCTTATAAGACATTGTAGTCTGAATCATGTCCCCCCAAATTCTTATGCAGAAATCCTAACCCCCAGTATCTAAGAATGTGACTGTATTTGGAGATGGGGCCTTTAAGCAGGTAATTATGTTACAATACAGTTGTTAGGGTGGGTCCTAATCCAATAGGACTGGTGTCCTTATAAGAAGGGGAGATTAGGACACAGAGGGACAATCATGTGAGGACACAGTGAGAAGGTGGCCATCTGCAAGGCAAGGAGAGAGGTCTCAGAAGAAATCAAAGCTGTCAGCACCTTGATCTTAAACTTCTAGCCTAAAGAACTGTGAGAAAATAAATTCCTGTTCTTTAAGCCACCCAGACTGTGGTATTTTGTTATGGAGGCCCTAATAAACTAATAAACTGTGGTAATAGTGCCCAGTGGGTGGCTGTGAACATGTGTGGATAAACTGTAAAGGTCATGGGAAATGAAGAGGTCAAGAAGCTCAGAGGCTGATGTGATTTGATTGACTAGGCACATGGTGTTAATATCATTCAGTATAATTGTTTACACTTCGGATAAAGAGAAAGATAACCATATTCTCAAAATTTTAATAAAGGGGCAGGCTTGACCAGGTGGTCAGATGATAACAGCAACATAAAAAGATAGAAGGTGATATAGCCAAGTTACAAGAGCCTCAGAGGAGCTGTGTTTGTATTTTATGAGTCAAGTCATAAAAGTAATAAATATTGTCACAAATGAAATAAACGTTAACTATTATACTTCTCTCCCTGACCCCAAACATATATAATGAATGCTAAAAAGTTCCACACTTTTCTCCTCAGAATAGAATTTTTTCGAGTACAGAAAAGGGTATTCATTTATTCATTCAGTGAAGATATGGTCAATCCATATCCATGAAGGTAAAATAACCAGACACATTAGAAATAAGACATCAAAAGTGAGAGTCAACAAAACAAATACCAAAAAAATCCATAAAGACTTCAGATGTTGAAATTATCAGACTCAGTCCAAAAAACAATTATGCTTACTATATGTAAAGGAATATAGAAGTATCCACAGGAAGCAAAAAAAATATAAAACTAACAAAACAAATATGACAAACAACCAAATAAAACTTCAAGAACTAAAAAATACAGAAGTTGAAAATAAGATCACAAAGGATGGCTTTAATACCAGATAACTGAAGAGATTACTAGTCAGTAGAAAATATGAGAAGAAATCCGTAAAATACAGCCTGGAGAGATTTTTTTAAGCTAGAAAAATACGGAAGATCTGTCATTTATACGACAGAAAAAAACTGTGAAATTTTGGAAAAAGTAGGAGTAGAGACAGAGAAAGTTAAACAAAATGAGAGGACAGAGGAATTTGTTACAAACAGAAGAACAAGGGAAAAAACCCTTAAAAAAAAAACAATTAATGAAACAGAAACAATTTACCAGATAAAGAGCTCAAAGCATTAGTAATACATATGCTAACTGAATTTGAAAAAAGAATAGATGAACACGTGAGAATTTTAACAAAAACTAGAAAAATATTAAAAATAATCAGAGCTGAAGAATAGAGTAACAAATGAAAAACACACTAGAAGGAATTAGAGCAAACTAAGTGATACAGAAGAAAGCATAAGTGATCTTGAAGGTAGAATAATGGAAATCACCCAATCAGAATAGCAAAAAGAAAAAATAAAATTTAAATGAGGATAGTTTAAGGGACCTCTGGGACACCATCAAGCATACTAACATTCCCATTATAGAGATCCAAGAAGGAGAAGAGAGAGAAAGGGGTTGATAATCTATTTGATGAAATTATGGCTGAAAACTTCCCAAAACTGCAGAAGGAAATAGATATCCAGGTACAGGAAGCACAGAGATTCCCAAACAGGATAAACCACAAGTGAAGAAACTAAAAGAACACAGAAGAACTACAAAAACAGCCAGAAAACAAGTAACAAAATAGCAATAAGTACATGCCTATAAATAACTACTTTAAATGTCAATGGACCAAATACTTCAACAAAGAATTATGGGTGGGGTAGCAATACTCATATAGGACAAAGCAGACCTTAAAACGAATTTTACACAAAAGACAAAGAAGGGCATTATGTAGTGATTAAGGGATCAATACAGGAAGAGAATATAACATTCATTAACATATATGCATCTGGGACTTCCCTGGTGGTCCAGCAGCTTAGGCTCTGCACTCCCAATGTAGGGGACCCAGGTTCAATCCCTGGTCAGAGAACCAGATCCCACATGCCACAGTGAAATTCCTGCAGGCCACAACTAAAGATCCTGCATGCTGCAACTAAGACCCAGCGCAGCCAAATAAATAAATAAATGTTTTTTAAATGTTTCTAAAAAACATATGCACCTAATATAGGAGCACCTAAACATATAAGGCAAATGTTAACAGACATGAAGGAAAAAACTGACAATAATACAATAAGAGTAGGGGAACTTTAACACCCCACTAATGTCAATGGACAGATCATCCAGACAGAAAATCAATAAAGAAGTGGTGGTTTTTAATGACACATTAGACCAGTTGGACTTAATAGATAAATATAGAACATTCCATCCCAAAACCGCAGAATACATATTATTCTCAAGTGCACATGGCACTTTCTCTAGGACAGAACACATGCTAGGCCACAAAACAAGTCTCAACAAATTTAATAGAATAGAAATGATATCAAGCATTTTTTCCAACAACATGGTATGAAATTAGAAATCAATTACACGAAGAAAATTGGCAAAAACACAAATATGTGGGGTCTAAACAACATGCTACTGAAAAACCAAAGGGCCAATGAATAAATCAAAGAGGAAATCAGCAAATATCATGAGACAAATGGAAATAAAAACAAAACTTTCCAAAAGCTATGGACACAGCAAAAGCAGTTCTAACATGAAGTTTATAGTGATGCATGCCTATTTCAAGAAACAAGAAAAATATCAAGTAACCTAACCAACCACCTAAAGGAATTACAAAAAGAAAACAAAGCCAAAAGAAATCAGCAGAAGAATGGAAATAAAAATCAGAGAGGAAATAGAGACCCGAAAACACAGAAAACAGCAATGAAATCAAGAGCTGTTTTTTTTTTTTTAACAAAACATGAACAATTGATTATCTTTTAGCCAGGATCATTTAGAAGAAAAGAGAGAGGACCCAAGTAAACAAAATAAGAAATGAGAGAGGAGAAATTACAACTGACATCACAGAGAAACAAAAAAATCACAACAGAATACTGTGAAAGGTTATATGCCAACAAATTGGATGACCTAGAAGAAATGGATAAATTTCTAGAAACATACAATCTACATAAACTGAATCAGAAAGAAATAGACAATTTGAACAGACGAATCACTAGTAGTGAAATTGAATTAGTAACCAAAAAACTCCCAGCAAATAAGTCTATGACTTCACAGGGGAGTTCTACCAAATATATAAAAAGATCTAATACCTATCCTTCTCAAACTGTTACAAAAAATTGAACACTTCCAAATTCATTCTATGAGGCCACCATTACCCTCATACCAAAACCAAATACACCACAAAAAAAAGAAAATTACAGGTCAATAGCAAAAATCCTCAACAAAATATTAGAAAACAAAATTCAGCAATATGTAGAAAAGATCATATATAAAAAGGATCATACAGCATGATCAAGTGGGATTTATTCCAGAGATGCAAGGATGGTTCAATATCAACAAAACTCAATATGATACAGCACATTAACAAAATGAATGGTAAAAATCACATTATCTCCACCAGGAAGCGTAGACAACCCACTAAACCAACCTTAGCCACTGGGGACAGACACCAAAAACAACGGGAACTATGAACTTGCAGCCTGCAAAAAGGGGACCCCAAACACAGTAAGATAAGCAAAATGAGAAGACAGAAAAACACACAGCAGATGAAGGAGCAAGATAAAAACCCACCAGACCTAACAAATGAAGAGGAAATAGGCAGTCTACCTGAAAAAGAATTCAGAATAATGATAGTAAAGATGATCCAAAATCTTGGAAATAGAATAGACAAAATGCAAGAAACATTTAACAAGGACCTAGAAGAGCTAAAGATGAAACAAGCAATGATGAACAACACAATAAATGAAATTTAAAATACCCTAGATGGGATCAAGAGCAGAATAACTGAGGCAGAAGAACGGATAAGTGACCTGGAAGATAAAATAGTGGAAATAACTACTGCAGAGCAGAATAAAGAAAAAAGAATGAAAAGAACTGAGGACAGTCTCAGAGACCTCTGGGACAACATTAAATGCACCAACATTTGAATTATAGGGGATCCAGAAGAAAAAGAGAAAAAGAAAGGGACTGAGAAAACATTTGAACACATTATAGCTGAAAACTTCCCTAATATGGGAAAGGAAATAGTTAATCAAGTCCAGGAAGCACAGAGAGTCCCATACAGGATAAATCCAAGGAGAAATACGCCAAGACACATATTAATCAAACTGTCAAAAATTAAATACAAAGAAAGCATATTAAAAGCAGCAAGGGAAAAACAACAAATAACACACAAGGGAATCCCCATAAGGTTAACAGCTGATCTTTCAGCAGAAACTCTGCAAGCCAGAAGGGACTGGCAGGACATATTGAAAGTGTTGAAGGAGAAAAACCTGCAAGCAAGACTACTCTAACCAGCAAGGATCTCATTCAGATTTGATGGAGAAATTAAAACCTTTACAGACAAGCAAAAGCTGAGAGAGTTCAGCACCACCAAACCAGCTTTACAACAAATGTTAAAGGAACTTCTCTAGGCAAGAAACACAAGAGAAGGAAAAGACCTACAATAATGAACCCAAAACAATTAAGAAAATGGGAATAGAAACATACATATCGATAATTACCTTAAATGTAAATGGACTAAATGCTCCCACCAGAAGACATAGATTGGCTGAATGGATATAAAAACAAGACCCATATATATGCTGTCTACAAGAGACCCACTTCAGACCTAGAGACACATACAGACTGAAAGTAAGGGGATGGAAAAAGATATTCCATGCAAATGGAAACCAAAAGAAAGCTGGAGTAGCAATTCTCATATCAGACAAAATAGACTTTAAAATAAAGACTATTAGAAGAGAACAAAGAAGGACACTACATAACGATCAAGGGATCGATCCAAGAAGAAAATATAACAATTGTAAATATTTATGCACCCAACATAGGAGCACCTCAATATACAAGGCAAATACTAACAGCCATAAAAGGGGAAATCGACAGTAACACATTCATAGTAGGGGACTTTAACACCCTACTTTCACCAACAGACAGATCATCCAAAATGAAAATAAATAAGGAAACACAAGCTTTAAATGATACATTAAACAAGATGGACTTAATTGATATTTATAGGACATTCCATCCAAAAACAACAGAATACACATTTTTCTCAAGTGCTCATGGAACATTCTCCAGGTTAGATCATGTCTTGGGTCACAAATCAAGCCTTGGTAAATTTAAGAAAACTGAAATTGTACCAAGTATCTTTTCTGACCACAAGGCTATGAGACTAGATATCAATTACTGGAAAAGATCTGTAAAAAATACAAACACATGGAGGCTAAACAATACACTACTTAATAACGAAGTGATCACTGAAGAAATCAAAGAGGAAATCAAAAAAATACCTAGAAACAAATGACAATGGAGACACGACGACCCAAAACCTATGGGATGCAGCAAAAGCAGTTCTAAGAAGAAAGTTTATAGCAATACAATCCCATCTTAAGAAACAACCTAACCTTGCACCTAAAGCAATTAGAAAAAGAAGAGCAAAAAAACCCCAAAGTTAGCAGAAGGAAAGAACTCATAAAGATCAGATCAGAAATAAATGAAAAAGAAATGAAGGAAATGAGAGCAAAGATCAACAAAACTAAAAGCTGGTTCTTTCAGAAGATAAACAAAATTGATAAACCATTAGCCAGACTCAACAAGAAAAAAAGGGAGAAGACTCAAATCAATAGAATTAGAAATGAAAAAGGAGAAGTAACAACTGACACTGCAGAACTACAAAAGATCATGAGAGATTACTACAAGCAACTCTATGCCAATAAAATGGACAACCTGGAAGAAATGGACAAATTCTTAGAAATGCACAATCTGACAAGACTGAATCAAGAAGAAATAGAAAATATGAACAGACCAATCACAAGCACTGAAATCGAAACTGTGATTCAAAATCTTCTAACAAACAAAAGCCCAGGACCAGATGGCTTCACAGGCGAATTCTATCAAACATTTACAGAAGAGCTAACACCTATCCTTCTCAAACTCTTCCAAAATATAGCAGAGGGAGGAACACTCCCAAACTCATTCTACGAGGCCACCATCACCCTGATACCAAAACCAGACAAGGATGTCACAAAGAAAGAAAACTACAGACCAATATCACTGATGAACATAGATGCAAAAATCCTCAACAAAATACTAGCAAACAGAATCCAACAGCACATTAAAAGGATCATACACCATGATCAAGTGGGGTTTTTTCCAGGAATGCAAGGATTCTTCAATATATGCAAATCTATCAATGTGATAAACCATATTAACAAATTGAAGGAGAAAAACCATATGAATATCGCAATAGATGCAGAGAAAGCTTTCGACAAAATTCAACACGGATTTATGATAAAAATCCTGCAGAAAGTAGGCATAGAGGGAACTTTCCTCAACATAATAAAGGCCATATATGACAAACCTACAGCCAACATCATCCTCAATGGTGAAAAACTGAAAGCATTTCCACTAACATCAGCAACAAGACAAGGTTGCCCACTCGCACCACTCTTATTCAACATAGTTTTGGAAGTTTTAGCCACAGCAATCAGAGAAGAAAAGGAAATAAAAGGAATCCAAATCAGAAAAGAAGAAGTAAAGCTGTCACTGTTTGCAGATGACATGATACTATACACAGAGAATCCTAAAGATGCTCCCAGAAAACTACTAGAGCTAATCAATGAATTTGGTAAAGTAGCAGGATACAAAATTAATGTACAGAAGTCTCTGGCATTCCTATACACTAATGATGAAAAATCTGAAAGTGAAATCAAGAAAACACTCCCATTTACCATTGCAACAAAAAGAATAAAATACCTAGGAATAAACCTACCTTGGGAGACAAAAGACCTGTATGCAGAAAATTATAAGACACTGATGAAAGAAATTAAAGATGATACAAATAGATGGAGAGATACCATGTTCTTGGATAGGAAGAATCAACATTGTGAAAAAGACTCTACTACCCAAAGCAATCTACAGATTCAATGCAATCCCTATCAAACTACCACTGGCATTTTTCACAGAACTAGAACAAAAAATTTCACAATTTGTATGGAAACACAAAAGACCCCAAATAGCCAAAGCAATCTTGAGAAAGAAAAACGGAGCTGGAGGAATCAGGCTCCCTGACTTCAGACTATACTACAAAGCTACAGTAATCAAGACAGTATGGTACTGGCACAAAAACAGAAAGATAGATCCATGGAACAGTATAGAAAGCCCAGAGATAAACCCACACACATATGGTCACCTTATCTTTGATAAAGGAGGCAGCAATGTACAGTGGAGAAAGGACAGCCTCTTCAATAAGTGGTACTGGGAAAACTGGACAGGTACATGTAAAAGTATGAGATTAGATCACTCCCTAACACCATACACAAAAATAAGCTCAAAATGGATTAAAGACCTAAATATAAGGCCAGAAACTATCAAACTCTTAGAGGAAAACATAGACAGAACACTCTATGACATAAATCACAGCAAGATCCTTTTTGACCCACCTCCTAGAGAAATGGAAATAAAAGCATAAATAAGCAAATGGGACCTAATGAAACTTCAAAGCTTTTGCACAGCAAAGGAAACCATAAACAAGACCAAAAGACAACCCTCAGAATGGGAGAAAATATTTGCAAATGAAGCAACTGACAAAGGATTAATCTCCAAAATTTATAAGCAGCTCATGCAGCTCAATAACAAAAAAACAAACTACCCAATCCAAAAATGGGCAGAAGACCTCAATAGACATTTCTCCAAAGAAGATATACAGACTGCCAACAAACACATGAAAGAATGCTCAACATCACTAATCATTAGAGAAATGCAAATCAAAACTACAATGAGACATCATCTCACAGCAGTCAGAATGGCCATCATCAAAACATCTAGAAACAATAAATGCTGAAGAGGGTGTGGAGAAAAGGGAATACTCGGGCTTCCCTGGTGGCGCAGTGGTTGAGAGTCCTCCTCCCGATGCAGGGGACACAGGTTCGTGCCCCAGTCCTGGAAGATCCCACATGCCGCGGAGTGGCTGGGCCCGTGAGCCACGGCCGCTGAGCCCGCGCGTCCGGAGCCTGTGCTCCACAACGAGAGATGCCACAACAACAAGAGGCACGCGTACCGCAAAAAAAAAAAAAAAAGGGGAGCACTCTTGCACTGCTGGTGGGAATGTGAATTAGTACTGCCACTATGGAGAACAGTATGGAGGTTCTTTAAAAAACTACAAATAGAACTACCATATGACCCAGCAATCCCACTACTGGGCATATACCCTGAGAAAACCATAATTCAAAAAGAGTCATGTATGAAAATGTTCATTGCATCTCTATTTACAATAGCCCGGAGATGGAATCAACCTAAGTGTCCATCATCAGATGAATGGATAATGAAGATGTGGCACATATATAAAATGGAATATTACTCAGCCATAAAAAGAAACAAAATTGAGCTATTTGTAATGAAGTGGATGGACCTAGAGTCTGTTATACAGAGTGAAATAAGTCAGAAAGAGAAAGACAAATACCGTATGCTAACACATGTATATGGAATTTAAGAAAAAAAAATGTCATGAAGAACCTAGGGGTAAGACAGGAATAAAGACACAGACCTACTAGAGAACGGACTTGAGGATATGGGGAGGGGGAAGGGTAAGCTGTGACAAAGCGAGAGAGTGGCATGGACATATATACAGTACCAAACGTAAAATAGATAGCCAGTGGGAAGCAGCCGCATAGCACAGGGAGATCAGCTCGGTGCTTTTTGACCACCTAGAGGGGTGGGATAGGGAGGCTCAGAGGGAGGGAGACGCAAGAGGGAAGAGATATGGGCACATATGTATATGTATGACTGATTTACTTTGTTATAAAGCAGAAACATACTATCGTAAAGCAATTATACTCCAGTAAAGATGTTAAAAAATCACATTATCATCTCAATAGATGCAGAAAAAGCATTTCATGAATTTCAACATCCATTCATGATTAAAAAAAAAAACAACTTATCAATGTTGGCCTTGAGGGAACATACCTCAACATAAAAAGGGCCATTTATGACAAATGCAGAGCTATCATCATACTCAATAGTGAAAAACTGAAAGCTTTTCCTATAAAATCAGGAAAAAGACAAGGATGCCCACTCTCACCAATTCTATTAATATTTTTAACATAGTATTGGAAGGTCTGGCAACAGCAATCAAATAAGAAAAATAAGACAAATTGGAAGGGTAGAAGTAAAACTCACTTTTTACAGATGGCATGATACTATATATAGAAAAATCCTAAAGTCTGTATTAGAATAAAGTTGCAAAATACAAGATTAATATACAGTCATACACTGTACACATGGTATCAACTACCATCATGCATGATAAACCCACTGGAGAGTTGCTGTTTTACATCCCTTAACCAGGACACCCATGATAAAGGTCAGGACCCAAGGGTCAACATAGTTGGAGATACTTCTGGTAGTCATCTTAGCACTGGATGCCCTGGTCAACAACTAGTTCATCAATATTTTTATAAAATCTTGAGCCATTAACAATTGTCTGTCTGCCTGATACAGCCAATGGTAGCAACAACATTCCTTATCCAAGGAATATCTTGACTCATAGATACCCAAAATATAAATCAAGGTCACATGTCTCTACATGGCTTCATCAGCTTATTCCCTTCAAGCATCCAGACATTGGAAATAATGTTAGAGAAACAATTTATTGGAATTTCCAATCAACCTTTCTTTACTTGGTGTTAGAATATTTTTCCCCTGTAGAGGAGGAAAGAGTTTCTTTCTCCTGAGGTCTTCTGGGGTTTCTATTAGTCTAGAACTACATTATTCCAATTTTCATATTTGAAGATTTCCAAATCACTTGGGTGATCCAACACAGGGCCATAAGTGTGCATTTTAGAGCTATTTAACTTATGGTTCATCTTTATCTTAGTACATAGTTTTGGGGGATATAAGCTTCAGTTAGTGGTTGCCAAGGAGGAGAGGGAGATGGATGGAGGGAGAGTTAGAAAAAAATAGTGAATTAGAATGGATCCTTTAGCTGGTTCCTTGTTTAAACCTTAAAAGAAAAAAAAAAAAAAAGCTTAAGTTAGTGAAGGTTTGTCATAATTTCTTCCTTTGCTATGCCCTCATCTTGAACATGAGTCTCCATAGACTAAGGAGGACATCAGAAAGATAGCCAACTTTTGGGCTTCCCTGGTGGTGCAGTGGTTGAGAGTCCGTCTGCCGATGCAGGGGACACGGGTTCATGCCCCAGTCCACGAGGGTCCCACATGCCACGGAGCCGCTGAGCCTGCGCGCCCGGAGCCTGTGCTCCGCAACGGGAGAGGCTACAACAATGAGAGGCCCACGTACCGCAAAAAAAAAAAAAAAAAAAAAAGATAGTCAATTTTTGAGGTTTTTTTTTTTTCTTTCTTTCCTTTTTTCCTTTTGATCAGAATATGCCTGCCCTCTTAGCAGAATCAGTTTTCGGTACTTGAAGTTTTCCCAGTATTTGTGCTACATCTCACACCACCAATAAGATGCCTTGGTTATTCTGTCAAACCTTTTATTTATCCTCATGAAAAGGTTGAATTGAGCCACCTAGTACTCCATGAGCTAATGCAGACCCTTACCCAATTGTATGTTCTATGCACACATTCTTAAGTAATCTTATTCAAGTGGAAGATGTTGGGTTATTTTTTGTGATAAAATGACAAAATCATCGTTGTAATTGTAATAACTCAACCAGATATTTTTCATCCATCATGTGTATCACAGTAAGTCACTCTCATCACATTGTTAATTCTAAAATACCTGAAAATTCAATTTCATTATACTTCTCTATCCTTCATGAAGGTCTGTATCCTTGATGACTGAATGTAGTTTGTTTTAGAGATGAAAGATGTTAGAGAGGCACTGTTTTGCAGTTTCTATTCTTCCTGTCTTTAATCTGTCTTACAAAATTCCTTCATGAAAAGCTGTATGTCAACAACCAGTAAATTTATTTAAATTTTGAAGACTGATATTTATGTACAGTATGCATATATGTGTACAGAAACATGACATACATATTATGTATATACACATATATGCATATATACATATATATGCATGTCATGCCATTTTTGCTAGGTAACTAGAAAACTTCAGAATCATCTAAAGAGAAAATGCTGTGGTTTTCTTACATATACATTTATTTATAGACTTCATCCCCAAAATGAATCAAAGCAGCAGAATATATGCCCTATAGGAATAAGGAGCTTTAATACTTCTCTACCACATTTTATAGATTTCCTTTTCTAATCAAGTGAAATTCTATAAAAGGAAACTCATTTTCTTTTGTATTACACCTTGATTAATCTTTTTATTTACAACGTGACTAGATAAATCAAGAGGATATTTTATGAAGGTCATCTAAATTCCACTAAGCAAATTAATTGACAAGGGTTGGCTGGGTATTTGTGAAGTACTACGAAGAACTCCATTGTTATTGTTAAGACCTAGACATTTACTCCTTATTAAATTAACAGATTCAATTGACAAATCATAGTTAATGTAATAGTCACCCACTGGTTATACTCTGTAATTACTCTATATGACAAAGTTACTAACATTGGAAAAACTACCAATAAGAACCAATAAGAACTAGCTAAATCAAAGCCCCTTCATTGTGGAGAGCATTTTTTTTCAAATTTTCAAGTAGTGCACTCAAAAATACATTTATTAAGCTTTTATCACTTGAGTAATATTGCATTTTGGGGATGAACTGAAGTGTATCATTTCAATTTTCCAATTTGATAATTAGTAAACATACTCTCCCCATGATGAAAAATATTGAATATTTTAATTCTCATAACTTTAAGAATATAGCGACTATTAATCTTGTCATTCTTTTTGATTCATTAATCTCTCTCAAAAATTGAAAAAATCAGTCTACCCTTGTCTTATTCAAGAAATGATACAAGTTGGATGCTAATATTGAAAGGTTAGATAATGTATCCCAAATATTTTAGATACTAACAACATATCCTAAATGATCTTCAGTAAAATACACTTCCTGAAATCAAATATTTTTAGGGAATAACTGCTTGCCACTTACTATGGACTAAATATTTGGGTTCCTCCAAAATCCATATGTTGAAACCCTATGTGGAGGTGGGGGCTTTGGGAGGTAATTAGATTTAGATGAAGTCCTTAGGGTGGAGCCCCCATTATGGGGCTAGTACTTTTATAAGATGAAGAGACCAGAGCTCTCTCTCTCTCCATGTGAGGAATCAGCAAGAAGGCAGTGATCTGGAAAGCAGGTAGAAGGCCCTCACTATGAATCTGACCATGCTGGCATCCGAGCATGCTGACCATGAGGCTGATCTCAGACTTCCAGCCTCCAGAACAGTGAGAAATAAATGTTTGTTGTTTAAGGCACCTAGTATATGGTATTCTGTTATAGCAGAATGCCAGACTGATAAAATATTCATTTATAAACATCTTATTCAAGGCTAATTTGCAAACTTTTGTTCCTGATTGTCTGATGCTTTAGTTCTTGATTACCTAGAATCTATTTTACATGTATGAACATATCAATCACCCCAAAGTATGCTTAAGCGGAGTGAATGTTTGCAAATATAAAATGACATTTTCTAAGAATTTAGGCATATACTAGGATATGACAACAAATTTGATAAAAAGTTTGTTTCTGTGGTTGTCCTTGCAAATGTTGAAATTGAAGCAATTGTAAAAATAAATAAACTTTACAATAAACAGAAATAAAAAAGGCAAAAAAAGATTAATATACAGAAATTTGTTGCTTTTCTATATACTAATAATGAACTACCAAAAAGAAAAAGCAAGAAAACAGTCCTTTTTAAAACCACATGAAAAATAATAAAATACCTAGGAATAAACTTAACCAAGGAGGTAGGAGATCTATACTTTGAAAACTATAAGACATTGATGAAGTTGAAGATACAAAGAAATGGAAAAATACCCCATGTTCATGAATTGGAAGAATTAATATTGTTAAAATGACCATACTACCTAAGGCAATCTACAGATTTAATGCAATGCCCATTAAAATACTGATGGCATTTTTCACAGAAATAAAACAAATAACCCTAAAATTTGTATGGAACTATAAAAGACACTGAATAGCCAAAGCAATCTTGAAAAAAAAGAACAAAGCTGGAGGTATCACATGCCATGATTTCAGACTATACTACAAAGCTACAGTAATCAAAACAGTATGGTGCTGGCATAAAAACAGACACATAGATCAATGGAACAGAATAGAGAGCCCAGAAATAAACCACACACTTATGGGCAAAATTAATCTACAACAAGAGGCAAGAATATACAATGGGGAAAGTAGTCCCTTTAATAAATGATGCTGGGAAAACTGGACAGCTATATGTTAGAGAATGAAACTAGAACATTTTCTCACACCATATACAAAAAATAAACACAAAACGGATTATAGAGCTAAATCTAAGACCAGAAACCATTACACTCCTAGAAGAACACATAGGCAGAACACTCTTTGACCAAAACCATACAATATTTTTTTGGATCTGTTTCCTAAAACAAAGGAAACAAAAGCAAAAATAAACAAATGGGACCTAATTAAACTTAATCTTTTGCACAGCAAAGTAAACCACTGACAAAAAGACAACCTACTAAACAAGAGAAAATATTGGCAAATGACATGACCCATAAGGGGTTAATATCCAAAATATATAAACAGCTCATACAACTCGATATCCAAGCAAACAATTTTAAAAATGGTCAGAAGACCTGAATAGACATTTTTTTAAAAGAAGACATACAAATCGTCAACAGGCATATGAAAACATGCTCAACATCACTAACCATCAGGGAATTGCAAATCAAAGCCCACAATGAGATATCATCCCACAACTGCCAGAATGGCTATCAACCCAAAGACCATAATTAATAAGTGTTGGGGAGGATGTGGAGAAAAGGGAACCCTGGTACACTGTCAGTGGGAATGTAAATTGATGAAGCTACTGTAAAAAAAACAGTATGGAGGTTACTAAAAAAGCTAAAAATATTACTACCATATGATCTGGCAATTCTACTTCTGGGTATATATCCCCAACAAAACAAAACCCAAGAACACTAATTTGAAAAGATACATGCACCCCAATGTTCATAGCAGCATTATTTACAACAGCTAAGACATGGAAACAACCTAACTGTCCATCAACAAATGAATGGATAAAGAAGATGTGGTTACTCAGCCATAAAAAAGAATGAAATTTTGCATTTGCAACAACATGGATGGACCTGAACGGTATCATGCTTAGTGAAATAAGTCAGACAAAGACAAATACTGTATGTTATCACTTATATGTGGAATCTAAAAAATGAAACAAACTAGTGAATATAACAAAACAGAAACAGACTCACAGATATAGAGAACAAACTAGTGGTTACCAGTGGAGATGGAGGACAAGATACAGGTAGGGGATTAAGAGGTACAAACTACTATGTATAAAATAAACCAGCCACACGAATATATTGTACAGCATAGGGAATATAGCCAATATTTTATAATCAATTCAAGTGGAGTATAATCTATAAAAATACTGAATCACTATATTGTACACCTGAAACTAATATTGTAAATCAACTATACTTCAATAAAAATAAAGTTTAAATAATAAAAATAAAGGATTTCCCTGTGGTGCAGTGGTCAAGAATTTCCCTGCCAATGTAGGGGACACAGGCTCGATCCCTGGTCCAGGAAGATCCCACATATCGCAGAGAACTAAGCCTGTGTGCCACAACTACTGAGCCTGCGCTCTAGAGCCCATGAGCCACAACTACTAAAGCCTGTGCACCCTACAGCCCACATGCTGCAACTACTAAGCCCATGCACCGCAACTACTGAAACCCATGAACTCTAGGGTCCACGTGCTGCAACTACTGAGCCTGCGTGCCTAGAGCCCATGCTCCACAACAAGAGAATCCACTGCAATGAGAAGCCTGTGCACCACAACAAAGAGTAGCCCCCACTCACCGCAACTAGAGAAACCCTGTGCACAGCAACAAAGACCCAATACAGCCAAAAAAAAAAAAGATTAAAAATAAACAATAAAATATCAATACTTTTTAATAGTCCATAGGTCAAGGAAATCAAAATGAAACTGAGAAAATATTTTCAACTGGATGATAATAAAAATACTACATTATCAAAACTTGTGGGACACATTAAAGGCTATAGCTTTATAAGGTACACATAAAGATACATATAAAGAATAATAATAAAATATAAATATCCATTTCATGAAATTAGAAAACAAGAAAATAAACCTTAAGACAGTAAATGTAGGATTGTAATAAAAGAATATAACTTAATAAAATAAAAACCAAAATAAAATCAATAAAGTAAAAAGTTCCTTGAAAACACTAATTGACAAACATCTAGGAAGATTAAGAGGAAGGGAAAAAAATGACCAGTATAAAAAACTGAAAAGGAAACATCATTACAGATCCTGTGACATTAAGAATATTACGAAAATTACAGACAAAAAATTTGAAAATTCTAAGGAAATAAACAAGTTCCCTAGGGGGGAAAAATGTACTTATCAAAATTAAACCAAGAAGAATACATCTGATTGGACCCACAAGAGACCCTGAATAGCCAAAGCAATCTTGAGAAAGAAGTCAAAGCTGGAGGCATCACACTACCTGATTTCAAACTATACTGCAAAGCTATAGTAATCAAAACAATAAGGTATTGGCATAAAAACAGTCATAGAGATCAATGGAACAGAATAGAGAACCCAAAAATAAATCCACATATATGTGGTAAATTAATTTATGACAAAGGAGCCAAGACTACACAAGGGGGTTAAGACAGTCTCTTCAATAAATGGTGCTGGGAAAACTGGACAGCCACAGGCAAAAGGATGAAACTGGACTACTATCTTATACCGTGCACAAAAATTAACTCAAAACAAATTAAAGACTTGAACGTAAGACCTGAAACCATAAAACTCCTTACAGAAAACATAGGCAGTAAGTTCCTTGACCTTGTCATTGGTCTTTGCAATGAGCTTTTGGATCTGACACCAAAAGCAAAGGCAACAAAAGCAAAAACAAAAACAAAACAAAAACAAAGTGAGACTACATCAAACTAAAAAAGCTTTTGCACAGCAAAGAACTCAACAAAATGAAAGGCAACCTTATGAATAAGCAAAAATATTTGCAAATAATCTATCTGAAAAGGGATTAACATCCAAAATACATAAAGAACTCATACAACTCATTAGCAAAAAAAAAAAAGCACAAAGAATCCAATTATAAAGGGGGCAGAAGAGCTGAACAGACATTTTTCCAAAGAAGACACAGAGACAGACAACAAGTACATGAAGATATGCTCAACATCACTAATCATCAGGGAACTGCAAATCAAAACCACAATGAGATATCGCCTCACACCTGTTAGAATAGCTATTATCAAAAAGACAAGAAATGTTGGCTAAGATGTAGAGAAAAGGGAACCCTTGTGCACTGTTGGTGAGAACATAAATCAGTACAGCCACTATGGAAAACATTGTGGAGATTCTTCAAAAAATTAAAAATAGAACTACCGCATGATCCAGCAATCCCACTTCAGGGTATTTATCTGAGATGAAAACATTAACTGGAAAAGATACATGCACCCTCAAGTTTATCACAATATTCTTTACAATAGCCAAGATATGCAAACTATGTGTTCATTGAAGGGTGAATGGATAAAGAAAATATTCCATTGTGATTATATGTACACAATGGAATATTATTCAGCCATAAAAAAGAATGAAATCTTATCATTTGCAACAATATGGATGGACCTTGAGGACATTATGCTAAGTGAAATAAGTCAGGAAAAGAAAGACAAATATTGCATGATATCAATTGTATGTGGAATCTTTAAAAAAGAAAAAAGCATTAGGCACAGAAAACAGACTGGTGGTTGCCAGAGGCAAGGGCTGGGTGATGCTAAAATGGAGGGGTTCAAAATGTACAAATTTCCAGTGATAAAATAAGTCATAGGAATGTAATGTACAGCATGATGACTATAGTTAATAATACTGTACTGCATATTTGAATGTTGCTCAGAGTAGATCTCAAAAGTTCTCATGTATGGTAACAGATGTTAACTAGACTTATTGTGGTGATCAGTTCTCAATGTATACAATTATCAAATCATGTCGCATATCTGAGACTTATTTATGTCAATTATACTTTAAAATTTAAAAAGAAGAATTATAACCATTAAAGGCATTGAATTAATTTTTTTTAAAGCACCTCAAAAAAAAAACCCTATGCTCTTATGGCTCTACTACCAAGTCTGCCAAAAACTCAAAATTCTAATATATTACAAATTCTTCAAGAGAATAGAGAGAGAGAATAGTTTACAACTCATCTTAGGAGATGAAAAAAACCTTAATAACAAACTTGATGATGAACTATGAAGACAGAAAATATCATCCAAATCTTTTTTATAAACATAGATGAAAAATACTAATGTTAGCAAACTGAATTCAATGACACATGAAAACTTTGCTAAACCGGCTAGTTCAAGACAACACAGAGAAACCAGTACAGCCACAGCTCTAAGAGCCAAGATAGCAGGAGAAGGGAAGCTAGGTGAGGTGAGTTGGGCATTCTCTGCACTTCTTTCTCCTAAGGGCATTGGTCAAATTACTGCATGGGACCTAGAAGCCAAACAGAATGCAGTGTTCTAAAGTTTTAGGCATTCTCTCAGAGATGAATAGACACAAGCTGAAGTTCAAAGTGACAAGAAAGTTAGGACCTGATGGCACATGATACCAGAGAAATGGGAAATGCAGAAAAGGGAGCCTGACATTCTGCTGGGCCTTTGCCTTTAAAACATTTGCACAACCCTAAGCTGCATGAGAACAGGAGTTGCTCATTTCATCCAAAAAGTCACATTATTGTTTACTTACTTTCGTTTTTGAAAGATACTACCACTGGGTATAAAATTGTGGGTTGGAAATTATAGAACTATAAACTGCTAAAAGAAGACATCTACTGAAGAAATTCAATCCATTATTAAAAATCCTCCTACAAACAACAAATCAGGTCCAGAGAATAGAAAAGACTTTTTTAAAAAAAAAAAAAAAAAAAGAGAACAGAAATACCTTGATTCCAAACCTGGCAAGGACATTACAAAAGGGGGAAATTATCACTCTGTTATGAATGTAGATGCAAAAATCCTTAATAAAATATTAGTAAACTGTGTGTTAAAATATAGTGAGTTGATGTGTGCTAGGATGACAAGAAGGAGGTCATTTTAGGCAGAGAAGATCAAGTTCAAAGCTTAATGCATGAAACAAAGAGGAACAAGACAACATAGAGGAAGAGACAGATTTAACAGATGTTTAGGGTGCATAACCAATGGGGGGGCTTGGTGAACCACCAAAGCAGGGTGGTTAGAGGTAGGGAAGAGATGGCTCTAAAGATTTTCTGGTTTAGGTAACGGGGAGAATGGTGTTCTCAGAAAAATGCAGGAGGAAAAACAACATGTCTTAGAAAAACTCTAATGAATTTCATTTAGACACATCAAAATCACCCCCAGAAATTCGGAAGATCACCAAGTTCAGTCAATTCTACCTATCTCTTATCCACACGGTCTTTCACACTTTGGTCACATCTTCTCTGGAACACAGCTGTCCAATAGATCTACCTGCCTCTCATTTGGCTCCCTTGTAACTTCTCCACACTGCTGCCTAAGTGATCATGGTAGTGACCACTGCAGATGGAATGGTTCTGTGTGTGATGCAGCTTTATTGGAAACCAAAATAATGAGCAGAAGCTTAATGCATTCAGGAAGGTAGGAGGTCTGACCAGTGAGCTGGTAGGGGCTAACAGCTATTGCTATTTGGACAACTGAAGTGTGCAGTATCAGCTATACATGTTAATTTACTTTTTTCCCTCAGCTTCATTGTAATATAACTGACATAACATTGTGTAAGTTTAAGGTGCATAACGTGATGATTTGGCGCATGTATATATTGTGAGATGAGAGTAACTTACTTTACTAATTCCCAAATAATACTAGAAATATAAGTGTTAATTGGCACCACTGACTGAAATGACTTTTGAATTGTTTTTTTGTTTTGGGGGGGGGGGTGTCTTTTCTGCCTTAATTTTTGTTTTAGTTTCTTATTTTGAAGTAACTATTAATTCATAGGAAGCTGCAAAGATAGTACAAAGAGGTTTATACCTTTTGCCCAGTTTCTCCCACTGGTTACTTCTGCAACAATATCAAAACTAGGAAATCAACATTAATATAGAATGTGTGTATAGTTCTGTGTCATTTTATCACATGTGCAGATTCATGCAACCACCCACAATCAAAACATAAACTATCCCACCACTACAAAGATCTCCCTCAAGCTGCCCCTTATAGTCACACCCACCCCCTTCCCACCCATCATTCCCAACCCCTGAAAAATGCTGCGTTTTTTAAAACTTTGTTATATAGGGAAATGATTGAAGGATGCACAAAATATTATATGTTGTGATACAATAGCTCATGCTTTAACACAGAGCATCCTTTGCAGCTCTCTTTCCTTCGCCTACACAACTTGCACTCTCCTCCTCCCAACTAACTCACATCACGTGTTAACTTCTCCCTTTCTTGATATTCCCTTTCTTGATATACATGCTCTATATTCACAGCACGTATTGTCTATACCACTGATATCACTGATAATTTAGTCACCCATTCCCTTGTGAAATCTTAAATAATTCTATCACAGACCAATATAACTTCTTAAACATGTGTATTTTTTTTTCTCCTTCAGAAGATACTGTTATATACTGCTTATTGAATCCATTGCCAGGGCCTAGCAAAGATGAAAACAATGAGTATTTGTTAATTAAAAAATATTTTTTTCTAGGTACTACTATATTTTTATAGCCATTTTCTTTAGAAGAGCTTAAAATAGATTAAAGATGTTACCCCCCACCTCCAAAATCCTGACAGTACCTCTACGCAGTTCATCAGCATTATTATTATGCTGGAACCCTAGTACAAGTACCTGGTTTAGACATTCAATCAATATTCAGGTGACTGAAGTATCCTATGCTCAAAATTAGGGAAATTAGGGGCATTAAATAAGATTAGTAATCAATAATGAATCCCCAATTGTTATTAGAAAAGAGGCAATGGAAGATTAGAAGAGAAAATGGAGCTGGAATGGGAGCAGAAGGGAAGTAAAGAGATTAAACATGAGGACAAGTACACTCAACACATTCTGACATGTTGTGTTTTGGGCTGAAGTCTCCATTGTTGAAGCAAAGTCTGATACAATAATTAGATTATGGAAGAAGGAGGAGGTAATGGGAAGGGCTTGAAGCTCCTGAGTAACGCTCCACTAGTAAAGCTGAGCAGCTTCCCTGGCCCCTCACAGCGGGACCCAGGAGTGGAGCTAATAATTCCACCCACTATTGTCTATCTACCAGATCACTTCACTACGTAGTAACTGAGATTTAAACACGAAGACAAATAACTACTTACATGAGAGGCTGTAGACCAGGTTAACTGGCAAACAGGTCCAGGAGTAGTAATATAACCGATTGGCTTATAACCCCTTTCCACTTCAAAGAAGAAGACAGTTTGATCTTTACTCTAAGAAAAAGAGAGATACCGAAATATATATTATTATGAAACATATTGCATACAGTACAAAGAAGCATTTAACAGCTATATTACACCCACTGTATACGTATACCTACAATGATCATACTTCCCCAGGTTATTCTGGGAACATTCTTGTTTCAAATATTTGCTTCATTTTCCCCATGAGAACACTTGACAAACCATGTTTTCTTGTATGTGTTTCTGAAAAGATGCTCACCATACCTGTATATAAGATTCACAAAAAATTCCACAATGCATACGCTCACCTATTTATACATAAAGCATTTACATGTTTATTCTCTTCATTTAGGCCAATTCCACATAAGAACATACCTAGGTTATAAAACGTTCATTATACATAAAACATGTTGCATGATTCCCAGTTGAACATTTCTGTTCATTTAAAATAAGCATTACAACTCAATTTGTAAGAATATTTTTAAATGTCATGCACAGACTATACTGAAAGAATCTGAATACAAAGAAAACAAAATAGGGATATATTCTCAGAAAGGAATATGAGCAAATAAGGCATCATTAAGTAGGAAGACTAACAAGGCAGGGTTAACCAGGAAAATTCAACAGGAAACACAAGGAAATCTACTACTTACCCCTGTGGCTAGAACTTCTCCATCACGATCATAAGCTAAAGCAGTGACAGGAGAAGTATGAGGTTTGAAAACCTGTTTCAAACAAATATCTGCATCTGAAACTCTCTTCCGTCCCACAAAACTTGTGAGCCCTTCTGGATCATAAAGTTCAAGAATTCGAACAACGCCATCTTCAAATCCTGCAATAATCTGTGCTCCACTGTTGCTTACCTTGGACAAAAAAGAAATGCAAGGTTTCTGAAATTAGTTGATTAAGAAAGCTGTACTACATAACAGATTTCTGTATTTTATTTAGACTTAAATTATTTAACTAAATAATTAACTAAAATAAATGCTAATCAATAATTCCTTATACTACTTTCTGGTAACCTCCATCTCTTCTATGACAGTTCCTTACCACTGCAGACCATGAGACAGGTAAACAATGACAATCCAAGCATTCAATGAGCAAAAGCTGGTGGAGCGTCTGTCTACTATGTGCCAGGCACCCATCACCAGCAACCCAAGTGTGAGCATAAACAGTCTCAACCCCTGTTTTTACAAATGTATGGTCGAGTGGGAGGACAGACATTAATCAACCGCACAAATGAATATGGAATTATGAACTGAAATAAGTAAACGGAAATAAACATTCTGAGAGCACATAGCAAAGAAAGCTGACCTAGTCTGCAGCTTAGAGGAGAAGTCTGGGCCAGAGATATAAATCGAGCAATGTCTTAATGTACTACATCTGCTATCTCAGAAGGCATTCAGGAGAAGGGCAAGAGCCTTGGTATTCTTTAGAGCAGACTGATCATCCCTGAAGCCAGGCAATTACGAAAACCTTGGGAATAAGAAAACTATATTCCATTCAATTCCAACTGAATGTTTATGCAAACATTTACTAAGTGTCTAAATGTACCAGTAACTCTAGAGGCACTGGAAGTACAAAGATGAATAAGATATGGTGTCGCCATGAAGAACAAACAGTCTGGTGGGAAAGACAATCAATAAAGCAAGTCATCTTAGTACACTGTGATAAGTGCTATAAAAGAGGTATATACGCAGTCCTTAAACAAAAACCGCAAAGGAAGAAGTACGCAGCTCTACGTGAAGGTGGGGTCATGGAGGGCTATGCAGAGGAGATGATATCTGACCTGGGCTAAATTGTAAACAATGATGTGCAGTTTTCCAGAAAGGCAAGAGGGTATGAAGAAGGGGCAATTCAAGCATAATGTCCATATGATCATTACTTGGATATAAGGCTAAAAAAGAAAACATTCTATGGACATTGCCCAAGCATCTGAAAAAATGATTCAATTACATAGGCTGTATTTTAAAGAATTTAGGTAAGAGTGTAAATAGATTAGGATAAAGAGTGATCCGTGTTTGGTAATCTAAATACTCTGTCATTTCCACTTAATCCAGCCTCATCATTGTTCTGCTTCTATTCCCTGGCCTGAGTTCTCCTTCTGGTCTTGATCGCATCATGAAATTCCCCTCCATTCCAGCCACCTCCACATCTACTTTGGGCCTGGAACATTTTCTCTTTGACCTCAACCCAAAACAATAAGGATAGAATATTCCCCAAATATTCCCATGACACTTTAAAAACTTGGCTGTCAATTTTTTGCTATGCCTCTCATGGAGAGGTGGGGTTTAAGTCCCTCCCTCCTTGAATCTGGGAGGGGGGAGCTTGTGACTGCTTCACCCAACTGAGTATGGTACAAGTGACATTATGTGACTTCCGAGGCCAGGTCATAAAAGGACAGCAGCTTCTGCCTTATTTGCTGGAACACTATATCTTGGAGCCCTGAGCTGCCATAAAGAAGTGTGTGACTGCCCTGAGGCCACCATGCTGTGATAATGACCTCTCCACGTGGCATGGGCTTCAGGTAAGCACTGCTGTTGACATCCCAGCTTAGCTTAACCTTCAACCCAGGTGCCAGACCTGTAACAAAGAAGCTTCAGATGACTCTAGGCCCCAACCATTCAAATCTACCCTACTGAGGGCCCAGATACTGTGAAGCAGAGATAATCCATCCTTGTTGTCACCTGTCCGAATTCCCAAACCAGAGACTGAGCAAAACAAGATGATTGCCGTTTTATGCCACTACATTTGGGGTAGTTTATTACACAGCAATAGACAACTAGAACAATGATCTCTCATTTTTTCCATAGCTCTTATCATTATCTAACATATCACATAAATTTACTTATTTTGTTTTTTGTCTGTCTCTGCCTCCTGTCTCCCACTCTAGTGGGAGATTCATGAGGGCAAATATTTTTTTTCTTTTTGTTCATTGCTATATTCCCAGAATCAGGACTGGCACGTTGCAGACATGCTGGAAATATAAAGAATGAATGAATCAGAGTCAGGAAAAGGACAGATACACAAAGTTCTGTCAGGTAATTACTTTTTTTTTTTTTTTTTTGCGATACACGGGCCTCTCACTGTTCTGGCCTCTCCCGTTGCGGAGCACAGGCTCCGGACGCACAAGCTCAGCAGCCATGGCTCATGGGCCTAGCCACTCCGCAGCATGTGGGATCTTCCCGGACCGGGACACGAACCCGTGTCCCCTGCATCGGCAGGTGGACTCCCAACGACTGCGCCACCAGGGAAGCCCATCAGGTAATTACTTTTTAACATGGAACTATTTCTAAACTTTAGGTGGCATAACAATAGATTTTCATTAAAACAGAACCAAAACCACAATAGCAAAGTCATGATATGATTTCTATCACGTTCTGAGTGAACTAAAATTTTTGTTCTTCTCTAAAATCCAGAGTCATAAAATATCTGTGTTTCTAAGAAATAGCACTAATATACCATATTTACAAATAGATTCTAGTAGAAATTCATTATAACAATAAGCTTACCCGTCGTGGTACCCAAGTAAGGGCAGTACCTCCTTGTTTGAATTTCATCTGAACCAAAGGAGTTTTGCTAGCAAAATCATAGAGTCTAACAGAGCCTACAGAAAGACAGTTTTAAAAGAAACATTTATATATATATATAAATATCTTTAATAACTTTAGCTCACTTCACATTTAAGCACTAAACAAGAAACATCATAAAAATTAAATCAACTGATAATCTAATGGAACTTTCTTTAGTTAAAACTTTACATGTATACCCTCAATCAGGTAATTTATAAACATGAATAATGTTTATATGCCATTATATATATATATATATATGCTATGCCATTTTATATAAGGGACTTGAGCATCTGTGGATTTTGGTATCAGTGGAGTCCTGGAACAAATCCCTACACAGATACCAAGGGACGACTGTAGTAAAGAAACAACTGATGACTGACTGGTGGATCAATTTCACCTTGCACAGTCCACATAGATTCACTGTAAGTCAAGAAGGAAGAAAGGAGATGGAAAGAAAAGGAAAAGCATGAATGTGGATAACACCAAGATGAATGGTATTTTCACGAGTAACTTATTGATGTGTCTTTATTTTAATCTCTCGCAATAACCATGGTTGCCGTATTTTGGGCCCTTTCCCCTCTCCTGAAACTCACCTCACTTGCATCAAGAAGCTTCCCTTTTGGAAAAATTCTCAAATACTTTAATCAAACACATTAAAAAATGAATTGAAAACAAAACACAAAGGTCCAGATATGAGTTCCTACTTACAGTCCAAGCCAGTAGTGGCCATGAGATAAGTGAGAGGAGAGACGGCCAAGGCTTCAACGGCTCCAGAATGGAAGGAGAAGAGGCATTCTGGATCTTGGGTCTGATAACAAAAAAAAGATCCTATTAGAGCTCAAAGATAGGCAAAAAGATCCTATTAGAGCTCAAAGATAGGTTAACACAGAACTAAGGCCAAGTTTAAAGAAATGCAATTAGAACCCTGTATCATGTGTGACTTTATCTGAACAGAAATAAGAAAAGGCATAGTAAGATAGAAAGGGCACTGAAGTTTGGAATTAGGAGAGACAGATGATGCAGTTGATGGCTGTGTGATTTGGTACAAGTCACTTCAAATGCCGGTTTCCATTTCTTCATCAGTAAAATGAGATGATGGCAACTGCCTGTCTACAAAAGAGTAGTTGTGAGGATTATATGAGATAATAGACATTAAAATGCCATATGTTTATGAAACCTGTAAAGCACTGTATAATGTTAGGCACTGTCATTGCCACTTTTCTTGTAAATTCTGTTATGAGATAGATCCTTTTTTACGTAAAGTCATAACGAGAGAAAGAGACAGAGACAGTATGAATTCTTTGAATATGTTGAGCAAGTTTTTGATGACAACAATGATCAAATATGGAAAAAGAGTATCTTTTAAAGAACAACAACAAAGGTCTTTACTATGAGAATTAGAAAAAAAGAAAAATAGGCAACTTACAATATTTGAAAAGCTAAGGTCAAGCTTCCATATGGCTCCATTGGAATCCTAAAAAATTAAATACCTAATAGTATTTTGTTCATCGTTTTAGACTTTTATCAAATTAAAGGAATTTTTTTTATGATTTAGTTAAAGGACAAAACATACCAAAAACTTACACATATTTTAAAGTGTGATTGAAATTAAACAATAGCAACTTTCATGCATCTTAGAACACAACGACACAATAAATGAAGCAATCTCATAAAACTTATAGTCAACTTAACATAATAAAAATGCTAATTTGTTTTCTGTGTATAAAATACAAGTCAATTAAATATCAAAATTTATGGAACTCTTCATTGTAGTATCAACAGTAGTCTTAATAGTACAATGGATTTACAGTGACCATAAATTATACTACTATTTTAATTTTATGTCCAAATAACTTTTTTTTTTTTTTTTTTTTGCGGTACGCAGGCCTTTCACTGTTGCGGCCTCTCCCATTGCAGAGCACAGGCTCCGGATGCGCAGGCCCAGCGGCCATGGCTCACGGGCCCAGCCGCTCCGCTGCACATGGGATCCTCCTGGACCGGGGCACGAACCCGTGTCCCCTGCATCAGCAGGCAGACTCTCAACCACTGCGCCACCAGGGAAGCCCCAGATAACTTTTTTTAATGTATTTTTTTAAAGTCTTTATTGAATTTGTTACAGTATTGCTTCTGTTTTATGTTTTGGTTTTTTGGCCATGAGGTATGTGGTATCTTAGCTCCCCAACCAGGGATCAAACCGGCACCCCCTGCATTGGAAGGCGAAGTCTTAATCACTGGACCGCCAGGGAAGTCCCAATGTCCAGATAACTTTAAAGAGCAAAGAGAGAAGAGTGCATCTTACCTGAGACAACCAAAAGTTATTTCCAATTTCATTCATTTTTATCATAGAGAAGAGTCTGACATTCTTGTCTACTTGAAGTTCATTAATGGGCTCTATCTCTAATAATCCAGTCTCGTCTATAGTATCAGCAGTGTCTATTGTCTCAAAATCCCATATCTTAAAAAATAAGAAAATACTTTAATCAATCAGCAGTTTCTGAATGTATATTTTATAAGCCAGAAAAGGCCCCATTTTTTGTTTGTTTGGTTTGTTTTTTTTTTTTTTTTGTGGTACGCAGGCCTCTCACTGTTGTGGCCTCTCCCGTTGCGGAGCACAGGCTCCGGACGCGCAGGCTCAGTGGCCATGGCTCATGGGCCCAGCCGCTCTGCGGCATGTGGGTTCTTCCCGGACTGGGGCACGAACCCGCATCCCCTGCATCGGCAGGCAGACTCGCAACCACTGCGCCACCAGGGAAGCCCCTAGGCCCCATTTTTTTTTCAAAAGTCATTTCTTCTTGTTTCAGGAAAATAATGAGTAGGTATAAATTAAAACACCAGACAAAATCTAACCCTGGGATTTTGCTCTGAAATGGGAATAATGAATTATTATAATTTCCTTTGTATTTATGGAGATTAGTGAGAAAATACAGACCTGAATAAGAATTCTAATTTGCCCAAAGTAAACTTTATTTCAAGGTTTCTGTCAGGCCTTACTGCATATATAGCGGCCGCAAGGAATAAATGGTTCAGTCATCCACTGAGACATCATGACGAGCCTTGTCTTACATTAGATTCGTGGGCTCCTGGAGAGGGGACACAGACCTTCTTGCTTAATGATTCAAGCACTATCTTCATTATAAGCAGAGAAAAATGGATGTAGGTAATGTCTTCATGAGATAATGTTTCTCTTCCTTATCATAGATTTAGACTGTACTATTCAGATAAGGATTGTTGTTCTTGCGATAGGAGACCACAATAGTACTAGGGAAGGATGAGGGAGCACAGTTTCACTTTATGTGGTGAAGAGACTCGGAAGGACTTCCTCTGTGAAGTGCCAAAGCCCAGCCTGGATGGTTCTGTAGCCACATCCTGCTACGTCATCCTAGACTCAACAACTCAGACTCTGGGAGGATTGGTGGTGTCCCACAGAGTAGCATTGTGGAGGAGAGTCCCAGATCCTAGGGTCAGACTAACTCCTGGGAGTTGGAGTAGGTTTTTCCTAGAGGGTGAGAAGTAGAGATTTACAACATAGAGGACTGAAGAGATAAGGGCAGACTTTGAAAGGGGAAGCAAATTAGTGATGTCCATGAAGGGATCTTCTGTGAAGTATTTAACTTCTCTTCTCTTGAGGTTTTCCTCCACTTGATATTTTGACGTTATTTGGGGGTGACATATGCCTTGGAAGGATAGTGAATATGTTGTATGACATAATAAAGGACAAAAGATTCTCAGAGCAATGAGTAAAATAGAACAAAATTAAATTTAACATGACTCAAAAAGCCAATGGTAAGAGGAAAAACTGTGGAAGACATGTCTCTAATATATTGTGGGAGCCATACATAAGCTCAGTAAGTATCAGAGTAACCATACTAGTAAAAAAAATAATAATACAGTCTTACTTCTGATAATACTACTTCCTAAAGAATGTCCGGAGAATACTCCCTTTTATGAATATTTTCTTATGAAAGGCCTCAGTAGAAATATGTACTGTGGGGACCACAAGGCAAATCAGAAGACTGCAGGTTTGCCAGCAACAGCAGGGTACCTACACATGGGTAGGTGGGAGAAGAGGTGTGACAACAGCCAGAAGGATGGAGATGCAGAAGCAATGTCCCAGCTTAGCCCACACTATGGGCAGGACAGTGTCCACAGGTGAGGACAAGCGAGTTCACTAGTGCACAGAGCACCAGGAAGGGAGCATCCAAAGGCAAATCCTATCAGCTCACCTTTGTATTTCTAATCGGTAAACTCAGTATAAAATTACATAACAAATGTTTGGCCTCGTTGTCCCTAGAAAATGACCCATTCATACCAGGCATTTTAGAAGGACATCTGAGTCCACTGTTAATACTGTGCTAACATGGGACGAGGGGAAGATGGCGTAAGAATAAGACACGGAGATCACCTTCCTCCCCACAGATACACCAGAAATACATCTACACGTGGAACAACTCCTACAGAACACCTACTGAACGCTGGCAGAAGACCTCAGACCTCCCAAAAGGCAAGAAACTCCCCACGTACCTGGGTAGGGCAAAAGAAAAAAGAATAAACAGAGACAAAAGAATAGGGACAGGACCTGCACCAGTGGGAGGCAGCTGTGAATGAGGAAAAGTTTCCACACACTAGGAAGCCCCTTCGCGGGCGGAGACTGCGGGCGGCGGAGGTGGGGAGCTTCGGAGCCACGGAGGAGTGCACAGCAACAGGGGTGCAGAGGGCAAAGCGGGGAGATTCCCGCACAGAGGATCGGTGCCGACCGGCACTCACCAGCCCGAGAGGCTTGTCTGCTCACCCGCCGGGGCGGGCGGAGCTGTGCGCTGAGGCTCAGGCTTTGGTCGGAGCGCAGGGAGAGGACTGGGGTTGGCAGCGTGAACACAGCCTGAAGAGGTTAGTGCACCACGGCTAGCCGGGAGAGAGTCCGGGAAAGGTCTGGAGCTGCTGAAGAGGCAAGAGACTTTTTCTTCCCTCATTGTTTCCTGGTGCGTGAGGAGAGGGGATTAAGAGCGCTGCTTAAAGGAGCTCCAGAGACGGGCGCGAGCCGCGGCTAAAAGCGCGGACCCCAGAGACGGGCATGAGACTCTAAGGCTGCTGCTGCCGCCACCAAGAAACCTGTGTGCGAGCACAGGTCACTATCCACACCCCCCTTCCAGGGAGCCTGTGCAGCCCGCCACTGCCAGGTTCCCGGGATCCAGGGACAACTTCCCCGGGACAACGCACGGCGCACCTCAGGCTGGTGCAACGTCACGCCGGCCTCTGCCGCCGCAGGCTCGCCCCACACTCTGTACCCCTCCCTCCCCCAGGCCTGAGTGAGCCAGAGCCCCCGAAGCAGCTGCTCCTTTAACCCCGTCCTGTCTGAACGAAGAACAGACGCCCTCCTGCGACCTACACACAGAGGGGGGGCCAAATCCAAAGCTGAGCCCCGGGAGCTGTGAGAACAAAGAAGAGAAAGGGAAATCTCTCCCAGCAGCCTCAGAAGCAGCGGATTAAAGCTCCACAATCAACTTGATATACCCAGCATCTGTGGAATACATGAATAGACAATGAATCATCCCAAATTGAGGAGGTGGACTTTGGGAGCAAGATTTATGATTTTTTCCCCTTTTCCTCTTTTTGTGAGTGTGTATGTGTATGCTTCTGTATGAGATTTTGTCTGTATAGCTTTGCTTCCACCATTTGTCCTAAGGTTCTATCCGTCCGTTTTTTTTAAAATTCTTTTTCTTAATAATTATTTTTTAATTTAATAACTTTATTACATTTTACTTTATTTTATTTTACTTTACCTTCTTTCTTTTCCTTCCTTCCCTCCTTCCTTCCTTCCTCCCACCGTCCCTCCCTCCCTCCTTTCTTTCCTTCTTTCCTTTCTTCCTTCCTTCCTTTCTTTCTTTCTTCCTACTTCTACTAATTCTTTCTCTCCAATTTTTCTCCCTTTTATTTTGAGCCGTGTGGATGAAAGGCTCTTGGTGCTGCAGCCAGGAGTCAGTGCCGTGCCTCTGAGGTGAGACAGCCAACTTCAGGACACTGGTCAACAAGAGACCTCCCAGCTCCACATAACATCAAACGGCAAAAATCTCCCAGAGATCTCCATCTCAACGCCAGCACCCAGCTTCACTCAACGACCAGCAAGCTACAGTGCTGGACACCCTATGCCAGCAAAACAAGAACACAATCCCACCCATAAGCAGAGGGGCTGCCTAAAATCATAAGTCCACAGACACCCCAAAACACACCACCAGACATGGACCTGCCCACCAGAGAGACAAGATCCAGCCTCATCAATCAGAACACAGGCACTAGTTCGCTCCACCAGGAAGCCTAGACAACCCACTGAACTAATCTTAACCACTGGGGACAGAAACCAAAAACAACGGGAGCTACGAACCTGCAGCCTGCAAAAAGGAGACCCCAAACACAGTAAGATAAGCAAAATGAGAAGACAGAAAAACACACAGCAGATGAAGGAGCAAGATAAAAACCCACCAGACCTAACAAATGAAGAGGAAATAGGCAGTCTACCTGAAAAAGAAGTCAGAATAATGATAGTAAAGATGATCCAAAATCGTGGAATAGAATAGACAAAATGCAAGAAACATTTAACAAGGACCTAGAAGAACTAAAGATGAAACAAACAACGATGAACAACACAATAAATGAAATGAAAAATTATCTAGATGGGATCAATACCAGAAAAACTGAGGCAGAAGAACGGATAAGTGACCTGGAAGATAAAATAGTGGAAATAACTACTGCAGAGCAGAAAAAAGAAAAAAGAATGAAAAGAACTGAGGACAGTCTCAGAGACCTCTGGGACAACATTAAACGCACCAACATTCGAATTATAGGGGTTCCAGAAGAAGAAGAGAAAAAGAAAGGGACTGAGAAAATATTTGAAGAGATTATAGTTGAAAAATTCCCTAATATGGGAAAGGAAATAGTTAATTAAGTCCAGGAAGCACAGAGAGTCCCATACAGGATAAATCCAAGGAGAAATATACCAAGACACATATTAATCAAACTGTCAAAAATTAAATACAAAGAAAGCATATTAAAAGCAGCAAGGGAAAAACAACAAATAACACACAAGGGAATCACCATAAGGTTAACAGCTGATCTCTCAGCAGAAACTCTGCAAGCCAGAAGGAACTGGCAGGACATATTTAAAGTGATGAAGGAGAAAAACCTGCAACCAAAATTACTCTACCCAGCAAGGATCTCATTCAGATTTGATGGAGAAATTAAAACCTTTACAGACAAGCAAAAGCTGAGAGAGTTCAGCACCACCAAACCAGCTTCACAACAAATGCTAAAGGAACTTCTCTAGGCAAGAAACACAAGAGAAGGAAAAGACCTACAATAACGAACCCAAAACAATTTAGAAAATGAGAATAGGAACATACATATCGATAATTACCTTAAATGTAAATGGACTAAATGCTCCCACCAGAAGACATAGATTGGCTGAATGGATACAAAAACAAGACCCATATATATGCTGTCTACAAGAGACCCACTTCAGACCTAGAGACACATACAGACTGAAAGTAAGGGGATGGAAAAAGATATTCCATGCAAATGGAAACCAAAAGAAAGCTGGAGTAGCAATTCTCATATCAGACAAAATAGACTTTAAAATAAAGACTATTAGAAGAGAACAAAGAAGGACACTACATAACGATCAAGGGATCGATCCAAGAAGAAAATATAACAATTGTAAATATTTATGCACCCAACATAGGAGCACCTCAATATACAAGGCAAATACTAACAGCCATAAAAGGGGAAATCGACAGTAACACATTCATAGTAGGGGACTTTAACACCCTACTTTCACCAACAGACAGATCATCCAAAATGAAAATAAATAAGGAAACACAAGCTTTAAATGATACATTAAACAAGATGGACTTAATTGATATTTATAGGACATTCCATCCAAAAACAACAGAATACACATTTTTCTCAAGTGCTCATGGAACATTCTCCAGGTTAGATCATGTCTTGGGTCACAAATCAAGCCTTGGTAAATTTAAGAAAACTGAAATTGTACCAAGTATCTTTTCTGACCACAAGGCTATGAGACTAGATATCAATTACTGGAAAAGATCTGTAAAAAATACAAACACATGGAGGCTAAACAATACACTACTTAATAACGAAGTGATCACTGAAGAAATCAAAGAGGAAATCAAAAAATACCTAGAAACAAATGACAATGGAGACACGACGGCCCAAAACCTATGGGATGCAGCAAAAGCAGTTCTAAGAGGGAAGTTTATAGCAATACAAGCCCACCTTAACAAACAGGAAACGTCTCGAATAAACAACCTAACCTTGCACCTAAACCAATTAGAGAAAGAAAAACAAAAAAATCCCAAAGTTAGCAGAAGGAAAGAAATCATAAAGATCAGGGCAGAAATAAATGAAATAGAAACAAAGAAAACAATTACAAAGATCAATAAAACTAAAAGCTGGTTCTTTCAGAAGATAAACAAAATAGATAAACCATTAGCCAGACTCAACAAGAAAAAAAGGGAGAAGACTCAAATCAATAGAATTAGAAATGAAAAAGGAGAAGTAACAACTGACACTGCAGAAATACAAAAGATCATGAGAGATTACTACAAGCAACTCTATGCCAATAAAATGGACAACCTGGAAAAAATGGACAAATTCTTAGAAATGCATAACCTGCCAAGACTGAATCAGGAAGAAATAGAAAATATGAACAGACCAATCACAAGCACTGAAATTGAAACTGTGATTAACACTCTTGCAACAAAAAAAAGCCCAGGACCAGATGGCTTCACAAGCAAATCTATCAAACATTTAGAGAAGAGCTAACACCTATCCTTCTCAAACTCTTCCAAAATATAGCAGAGGGAGGAACACTCACAAATTCATTCTACGAGGCCACCATCACCCTGATACCAAATCCAGACAAGGATGTCACAAAGAAAGAAAACTACAGGCCAATATCACTGATGAACATAGATGCAAAAACCCTCAACAAAATACTAGCAAACAGAATCCAACAGCACATTAAAAGGATCATACACCATGATCAAATGGGGTTTATTCCAGGAATGCAAGGATTCTTCAGTATACACAAATCTATCAATGTGATAAACCATATTAACAAATTGAAGGAGAAAAACCATATGATCATCTCAATAGATGCAGAGAAAGCTTTCGACAAAATTCAACACGGATTTATGATAAAAACCCTGCAGAAAGTAGGCATAGAGGGAACTTTCCTCAACATAATAAAGGCCAAATATGACAAACCACAGCCAACATCATCCTCAATGGTGAAAAACTGAAAGCATTTCCACTAAGATCAGGAACAAGACAAGGTTGCCTACTCTCCACACTCTTATTCAACATAGTTTTGGAAGTTTTAGCCACAGCAATCAGAGAAGAAAAGGAAATAAAAGGAATCCAAATCAGAAAAGAAGAAGTAAAGCTGTCACTGTTTGCAGATGACATGATACTATACATAGAGAATCCTAAAGATGCTACCAGAAAACTACTAGAGCTAATCAATGAATTTGGTAAAGTAGCAGGATACAATTTAATGCACAGAGGTCTCTGGCATTCCTATACACTAATGATGAAAAATCTGACAGTGAAATCAAGAAAACACTCGCATTTACCACTGCAACAAAAAGAATAAAATATCTAGGAATAAACCTACCTAAGGATACAAAAGACCTTTATGCAGAAAATTATAAGACACTGATGAAAGATATTAAAGATGATACAAATAGATGGAGAGATATACCATGTTCTTGGATTGGAAGAATCAGCATTGTGAAAATGACTCTACTACCCAAAGCCACCTACAGATTCAATGCAATCCCTATCAAACTACCACTGGCATTTTTCACAGAACTAGAACAAAAAATTTCACAATTTGTATGGAAACACAAAAGACCCCAAATAGCCAAAGCAATCTTGAGAACGAAAAACGGAGCTGGAGGAATCAGGCTCCCTGACCTCAGACTATACTACAAAGCTACAGTAATCAAGACAGTATGGTACTGGCACAAAAACAGAAAGACAGATCAATGGAACAGGATAGAAAGCCCAGAGATAAACCCACACACATATGGTCACCTTATCTTTGATAAAGGAGGCAGCAATGTACAGTGGAGAAAGGACAGCCTCTTCAATAAGTGGTACTGGGAAAACTGGACAGGTACATGTAAAAGTATGAGATTAGATCACTCCCTAACACCATACACAAAAATAAGCTCAAAATGGATTAAAGACCTAAATGTAAGGACAGAAACTATCAAACTCTTAGAGGAAAACATAGGCAGAACACTCTATGACATAAATCACAGCAATATCCTTTCTGACCCACCTCATAGAGAAATGGAAATAAAAACAAAAATAAACAAATGGGACCTAATGAAACTTAAAGGCTTTTGCACAGCAAAGGAAACCATAAACAAGACCAAAAGACAACCCTCAGAATGGGAGAAAATATTTGTAAATGAAGCAACTGACAAAGGATTAATCTCCAAAATTTACAAGCAGCTCATGCAGCTCAATAACAAAAAAACAAACAACCCAATCCAAAAATGGGCAGAAGACCTCAATAGACATTTCTCCAAAGAAGATATACAGACTGCCAACAAACACATGAAAGAATGCTCAACATCATTAATCATTAGAGAAATGCAAATCAAAACTACAATGAGATATCATCTCATTGATGAGATGAGATGATATCTAGAAATCTAGAAACAATAAATGCTGGAGAGGGTGTGGAGAAAAGGGAACACTCTTGCACTGCTGGTGGGAATGTGAATTGGTACAGCCACTATGGAGAACAGTATGGAGGTTCCTTAAAAAACTACAAATAGAACTACCATATGACCCAGCAATCTCACTACTGGGCATATACCCTGAGAAAACCATAATTCAAAAAGAGTCATGTACCAAAATGTTCATTGCAGCTCTATTTTCAATAGCCCAGAGATGGAAACAACCTAAGTGCCCATCATCGGATGAATGGATAAAGAAGATGTGGCACATATATACAATGGAATATTACTCAGCCATAAAATGAAACGAAATTGAGCTATTTGTAATGAGGTGGATAGACCTAGAGTCTGTCATACAGAGTGAAGGAAGTCAGAAAGAGAAAGACAAATACCATATGCTAACACATATATATGGAATTTAAGACAAAAAATGTCATGAAGAACCTGGGGTTAAGACAGGAAAAAGACACAGACCTACTAGAGAACGGACTTGAGGATATGGGCAGGGGGAAGGGTGAGCTGTGACAAAGCGAGAGAGAGGCATGGACATATATACAGTACCAAACGTAAGGTAGATAGCTAGTGGGAAGCAGCCGCATAGCACAGGGAGATCAGCTCGGTGCTTTGTGACCACCTGGAGGGGTGGGATAGGGAGGGTGGGAGGGAGGGAGATGCAAGAGGCAAGAGATATGGGAACATATGTATATGTATAACTGATTCACTTTGTTATAAAGCAGAAACTAACACACCATTGTAAAGCAATTATACCCCAATAAAGATGTTAAAAAAATACATAAAATAAAAACAAATTGATATCTAAAGAAAAAAAATATTGTGCTAACATGGATATTCATTTTCCGAAGCTACTATTGATATATCAACAGAATCAAAATAACAAAAGGTCCCCTCAGAAAACTTCAGTGCCAAGATGTAAATGAATTTTGACTAGAATTTAAATATTTACCACAAGAGAAGCATTATTTAAAATGAGGTGGCCCTAGGAGTAAATGACCACTGATCTCCTTCATCAAGTGACCTTTGTGAGAAATAAAAATCTGATAAAACCCACAGGGTGATCTGCAAGGTTTTGATGTGGGCTACTGTCCAAGTGTAAAGAAAACTTACCCTAACACATCCATCTGACCCGATGGTGATGACTTCACCCTCGTCCAGCATTATCTGGTTAATGGGACCCTGGTGACAAGTCTTGCCTGCAGCTCGACTCAGCTCGACTTTGATGTGGCCACCTTCCCAAAGCAGCATGTTGCCCCATTCTGACCCTGAGAGCACCTGGCAGGTGTGCGGAAAGGAAAGAACGTGCATGAAGACAGACAAACGTGTATATATGCTTCAAAGAGCTGGTGAGACTTGTTTCTAAAGATTTTTCTTGGTTATGAAAGTAAAAATTTTTTTAATTTTTAAAATAATAAAATACAGCTATGAAAATTCACTACCCCAGAAACAACCACTTGTCACATTTTGACATATTTGCTCCTAGCGTTATATATAGTTTTACCTCATTGTGTATGCTGGTTAATTTTTCAAACATATCGGCAGTAGATTTCTTTGTACATCTCTTAAGGACACAACCCAGGAGTGGAATTACCAGGTCAAAATTTAGAGACATGTTTAAAGTTCTTGATAGATGAAATTCTACTTTTTAAGAGTGATAATATCAAATGTTATGTTTGATAATTGTGAGGTCAGTACTGAACTCAGCAAATTATAGCAGAATATAATTCAATTTCAAATAAGGATGATCATCTAGAACCACTTCACATTAATGCACTTAATCCAGCACTTCCCAAAGTATGTACCACCAAACACTAGTTCTTAAGATGTTTAACTAATATAATAAGTAATACTAATTGAGTATTGACTCCATGCCAAGCAGTGCTTGAGCACTTAACATATGTTGTTATTTAATCCTAAAAACCATATGAACTAGGTACATTTACCAAGGATACCATGTGCTGTTGTACAGGTTGGGTACTTTATTTTCCCAGAAGAGACAGTTTTTCTCATTTGCACAAAGGAACCATCTGGGCTGATGATGGAAGTCCTGACTATTACTATCCCCATTTTATAAAGTAAAAAAACTGAAGCACAGAACAGTTAAGTACGTTGCCCAAAATTACTCAGAGGAGTCAGGGTTCTAAACCACGCGCTGTGGCTCAAAACCTCCCATTCCAACTAATGCTGCCTCAAAAGACATATGCTAGGAAAAACAAAGTCAAACAAGTTTCTTTTCTCTAGGACCCCTTGGAAGCGTTTTTTTCTTTTTTTTTAAATTAATTAATTAATTAATTTTTGGCTGTGTTGGGTCCCCGTTTCTGTGCGAGGGCTTTCTCCGGTTGTGGCAAGCGGGGGCCATTCTTCATCGAGGTGCGCGGGCCTCTCACTATCGCGGCCTCTCTTGTTGCGGAGCACAGGCTCCAGATGCGCAGGCTCAGCAGTTGTGGCTCACGGGCCCAGTCGCTCCGCGGCACGTGGGATCCTCCCAGACCAGGGCTCGAACCCGTGTCCCCTGTATTAGCAGGCAGACTCTCAACCACTACCAGGGAAGCCCCCCTTGGAAGCTTTCATACAGAAATGTTCACTGGGAATCACCATGAGAAATTTCTAGCTGCAAAGGAATTTGACCAGGAAAGTCTTTTCATAGAGTTTCTGTGCAAAAGAATGTTGCAGGCGATGCCCTTTGGGGAACTCTGGTCTAATTCTTGCCTGCCTGCTCGAGGACTCTGCAGCCCCATTTTCCTCTCACCTAGAGGAACTTATGACCTGACTCAGTCTTTTCTACTTCTCCAGTCTACCTATGCTTATCTATTCTACCTATTTTACCTATTAAGCCTCAGCCCACTTGTCTTTACTTAGACTTCTTTTTTTCTGTCCAGTAACTAAAACCACCAAAAGTCACCAAAGCCTACAAGTCATTTCTTTCTGAAATGTCACTCATGTCTAGCTTCCCTCTTCCATTTGTCCTGAGTAGAGTCCAGACTCTCATTTTCTCTTCTTACATAAAAGCAGTATCTTCCTTCTGAGCTCATCTCCTTGACTCCACATTTCCCTTCTAATATGCTTGGTATTTGTGGCCAAATTTATATATAACTTCTTTCATTTGCAACTCTACTCTTCCAGAACCTAATAGTTCCGCCTGGCTGTTCCAGTCCTCATACACTAGGGCCCCACCATACTTCTCAATCTCATTTCCCACTCCTTCCCAACATGAGTACTCCAACTAATCCTCTAAATATGTAATATTTACTCCTAACTCTAAATATTTCCTTTTGTGGCTCTTTCATTTAAAATGGGTTCTTTTCTCCCCTACCTCTACACAAACTCTTCTGAACCTTTTTCAGATATATCTCATACCATGTTTTTAATGATCTTTAGCTTAATTCTTACAGAATTTGAAGCTGGAATGATTTATTATCATCTTATAGGTTTGGATATATAATTTATAATTTAGCCAGCACCCAAGCCTTTTTATTTCCTACCATACACCATGATTTCAAATTAAGAATATTCCACTAGGCAATCACTAGACCATTTGGTTCCTCAGAGTAATATTTGTATGTTGGCATTTACTTATAACTGAGATGACCACAAATAATACTATATAACTCGTCCTAATAGGAAGCCTTATACAATATTAATGGAGAACTGATCCTATAGGCAATATGTCTATAAATTTTATAAGAAGAAGAAGAAACTAACAGATTAAAATTGCAGTGTTGTAGATGTCACTATACAGTGGCTCAATCTTCCTGAACAATAATTTGGTAATAAAAGCAAAAGCCACAAGACTGTATATAACCTTTGACCCAGTAAGTCTTCTTGGAGGATCATGGCAAAGAAGAGAGAAGGGAAAGATAAACACTATAAACGTTGCAACTCCATGACATAGTTAAAAGTGACCAGTACTATGTGAATATATGAAAATGTTCACATACTTTATATGTGTATATAATATTTAATAAAGACAAAATGATATGTACATGTGGATTATGAAAATTTCACAGAATTAAAATTGATAATCTGAAAAGGCAAAATTAAAAGCTCATTATATTTGCAATTATAGTATCTGTTATTGCCAATACTGGCAGTGCTTTTTAGACTGCTTTCATATATATATATATCACTTCATTTCATTTAAATAATTTCATTATTGTAGAATAGTAGCTGTACTCACCTTCCCATCTGGGAGCTCCATGTAACCTTCTATATCATTAGTGGCTGTTTTGCCAAATCGACCCAATGAACCCTGAAGCTTGAGGCCAGTGAATGTTAGAGCCATTTCCCAGAACCTGCCAACAAATAAGAGCCTGAATGTACCTCAAAGAAATTTTATTAATTTTAATATCACCCAAACACTTACATATTTCATAGTCACATATTATTTCATTTATCCATTCATTCAATTAAAATGTATTAAGTATCAACTACCTGTCAGGCAAACTTCTAGGCAATATGAATTCGGCATCGAGCAAAATAGTCCAAAAAGAAAAAATTCCATGCCTTTGCAGATCTTACATTTTAGAGTTGTGTTTTCCTATGCAATAGCCACACATTTGACTATTTTAATTTAGACTTAAAGTAATTAACATTAAATAAAATTTAAACATCAGTGTTTCATTCAGACTGACCAGTTTCAAGTATTCAATAGCTACATGTGGCTACTGTCTACTAGATTGGCCAGCACAGAACACTCCCACCCTAGCAGAAAGTTCTACTGCATAGTACCACTTTAGAGGATATAAAAGTTTTCCAAAAGTTCTAATTTACTTGTTGTGTAACTTTGAGTGATTTTCTTGATCACATTGTACTTTCATTCGCTCATGTGTAAACTGAGAATATTATTTGCACCAACCTCATGAAATTGTTGAAAAACTCTTTTAGAACAGTGCCTAGCACATAAAGTCAATAGATGTTAAGTTACTAATATTTTCTTATTCATAATCTAAACAAATGAATAGTCAGAATGATGAAAAACCATGTAGAAAAATGAAAGAATCTGGCCTACCAACTGGATGTAGAATAGATAATGGACAGTATCAACAAGCCAATAATATAAAGCCAAGAGCCTAAATGACCAACACTCTTCTCCAAGGCTGTTGTAGGTCCCCTGATCATGTTTCCATTTCCTCTGTTTCTTTTACAGCACACCACACATGAAATTGTTCAAGGTCTATCTTTCCCCAAAGACATAGTACATAGAAAATATGCACTCTAGTAAACAATGGAAAAATTAGAATTTTTTAACCTATAGCCAGCAGAGAGTTAGTTGACAATTCCAAGATTTAAAAATCTGTTCAATTATTCTATATTTCAAAAGGACCAGACTTAAATTGTAATGAAAAGGATTTAAGATAGATTAAAAAACCTTTCTCATAAAGAGACACTGGGAATCAAGTTAAGGGCAGCTCAAGAGTAGTGCTAGAAGGTTGTTAAATAAAGGACAAAATCAATTCCATCCTGAACAAAGAACAAAGGGTATAATATAGTGGAAAACACCCAGAGACCTGAGAGCAAGAGTAGGCTCTGTTACCATTTAGTATTGAGGGTCCTGCATCAGGAATGGTTCTGTTATAATTCTTATTCTACAAGTGAAGACTGAGTTCAGAGACATCAATATGACTTATCCATCTCACAGTATCACTACAACACATTGAACAGTGGATATGAAAGTTCAATATGAACTTGGACACAGCACGCCAATGTTACTAAGGCATTATACAAACTCTCTTAGGAAGTGAAGCCTACAAGAAGGCAGCAAGCAAAATTCAAAAGCCCTTCTTTTATCTATGCTGTTTTCAGTAATAAAATCTCCATACCCAACTAGAAAAGCGGCACTACAGTTAGTTTTTTAAATAACACATTTAAAAATTATCCTAATGTTAACAACATCAGCAAAAATGTCTCCAGCTGGTCAATCCTCTTAGAAAAGACCCTAACAATAAATGACTAGCACCTGTATCAGTCACGCAACCTACTTGATGTGGCCGGATCCCGATGTAGTAAGCTGCTCGTCATCTTCAGGATTGAAAGTAACCTTGAACACTTCCTGGGAAAAAGCTTTTGTCCTCAGTAGGGGCTGCTCTTCTTTCCAATTCCAGATTGTCAGTGTGTAGTCAGGGCTGCCACCAACAGAGGCCAGCAAGGTACCATCGCAGTTAAAGTCTACATATGCATAGGCCAGATCAGTCCCATCTGAAAGGATGAAAAGATGAATGCAAGTCTAATGAACACGAACAGCACTTACTTTTCAAAAGTGTATTATTTAAATTAAAAAAAAGAGAGAGGGCTTCCCTGGTGGCGCAGTGGTTGAGAGTCCGCCTGCCGATGCAGGGGGCGGGGGTTCGTGCCCCGGTCCGGGAAGATCCCACGTGCCGTGGAGCAGAAGGCCCGTGAGCCATGGCCGCTGGGCCTGCGCGTCCGGAGCCTGTGCTCCGCGGCGGGAGAGGCCAGGGCAGTGAGAGGCCCGCATACCACAAATAAATAAATAAAATTTTAAAAAGAGAGAGAGAGAGCACCCTTAGTGGTGTGCATTGGTGGAAGAATGCAAAGACTCCCCTAAAGAAACAATTCCAAAATCACTCATCACCCTTGGCTGTAGAATGAACTACATGATATGGGGGGAGGGGGGAGGGTGAAGAAATCTTAATCACACTTTGCATGAGAAAAACACTTTGAGAATACATTCTACTTTATGAAGCTGGGAAGGGTGACACAAAAGCATATTAGACGGCAGAGAGAAATCAATTTAAAATCTGTCACTGAAAATTTCACGAAATAAAAATTGATGACTTCAGGTTTCTGTTTATGCATGTGAGGAGCTAAGAAATCACCATTCCATCCTAACAACAATTAAAAAGCTGAACAGACTGAAAAATCAACAGCTCTTCTTGGATCTGTACGAGAAGAAAGGAACCAGGGCAAACCCCTGCCCCCAAGAATGGAGAGACCACCAGGTAAATACAGGGATTTGCAACTCACCACAGCAGAGGCTTCCAAGCAGCAACAGCCAGAACAGCTCAAGGAACCACTGCCGGTGAAGTAAAACATGAACTCTAACTGACGAATTGCTGGAGGCTCAGTGTGGACAAGTCTGAGAATTAAAAACTCCAGGGGGACCCAGTCATAAGGTGGCCCCAACAATATTGTGAGATTTACCTCCAGGAGTTGACCAGATTCCTAAAGTAAAAACATCTAGAAAAATTCCCCCAGGCTTCCAACAGAAAGAGGGCAAAAGGAACCATTTTGAAATACCGGAGAGCCTCTGTTCTTCTTAATAAGGTCTGCCCTCAGGGGAAACTAATTAACCAGAGCCTGACGGTTGGAATGTTATCAGAGCTTAACTGACCTGGAGAAGGAAATATCCAACCCAGCCCACTCTAGCCATCCTGTCCTACCTAAGAGGGGAGAAAAATGCTGAGAAACATTTGTGAAGTTCACAGTCCAGAGGCATAGGCTCACCAAAAAACTGAGACTTAATCCCAGGACTAGAGAATGCTTCCCCTGCCCCACACCTTACCACCAGGTGACTAAAGTCCTATTTAAGGCAGTTCTTTTTACCCAGTACATCATGTCTGGCTACCCAGAAAAAATTACAAGGCATACCAAAAAGCAAAAAAAAGACAGTTTGAAGACACAAAGCATGCAGCACAACCAGACATGGCAAAGATGTTGGAATTGTCATATTGGGAATTTAAAACAACTATAATTAATATGCTAAGGGCTCTAACAGATAAAGTAGACAACATATAAGAGCAGATAGGCAATGTCAGTAGAGAGATGGAAATCCTAAGGAAAGAACCAAAAAGAAATGCTAGAGATAAAAAAAAACACTAACACAAATGAAGAATGCTTTTGATGGGCTCATTACTAGATTGGACACAGCTGAGGAAAGACTCTTAGCTACAGGATATCTCAATAGAATCTTCAAAAACCAAAAAGCAAAGAGAACAAAGACTGATAAAAACAGAACAGAATATCCAAGGGCTGTGGGTCAAATACAAAAGGTGTAATGTATGTGTGGTGGGAATACCAGAAGAAGAAAGAGGAACATAAGAAATATTTAAACCAATAATGACTGAGAAATTTCCCAAATTAATGTCACACACCAAACCATGGATCCAGGAAGCTCAGAGCTCACCAACCAGGATAAATGCCCAGAAACACTACAGAAAATGAAAGATAAAGAAAAAAAAATACTGGGGAAAAAAGAAAAAGAGGGGGGACAAAAATCTTACCTAAAAAACACTAACCTAGAATTCTGCGCCCTGAAAAATTATCCTTCAAAGGTGACAGATAGGGCTTCCCCGGTGGTTGAGAGTCCGCCTGCCGATGCAGGGACGAGGGTTCGTGCCGCGGAGCGGAGCGGCTGGGCCCGTGAGCCATGGCCGCTGAGCCTGTGCTCCGCAACGGGAGAGGCCGCAACGGGAGAGGCCACAACAGTGAGAGGCCCGCGTACCGCAAAAAAAAAAAAAAAAAAAAAGGTGACAGATAAAAACTTTCTCAGACCAACAAACACTGAGGGAATCTGTTGCCAGGAGACCTGCCTTGCAAGAAATGTTAAAAGAATTTCTTTAGAAAGATGGAAAATAATATGGGTCAGAAACTTGGATCTACATAAAGGAAGAGAAGCAAAGGAGTAAATGAAAGTAAAATAAAACTTTTATTTTTCTTATTCTTGATTGATGTAACAGATAACTGTTCAAAATAAAAGCAATAACGTATTTGATTATGTATGCTTATGTCCGTGTGTGTGTTATGTAAGTGAAATGAATGCTTATATATAAGCTTATATGTAACTGAAATGAATGACAGCAGCTAAAATGCCCCTTAATAGGTGAACGGATACATAAGATGTAGTACATCCAGACAATGGAATATTATTGAGCACTAAAAAGAAATGGACTATCAAGCCATTAAAAGACAAGGAGGAAGCTTAAATGCATAGTACTAAGTGAAAGAAGCCAATCTGAGAAGGCTGTGTACTGTATAATTCCAACTCTATGACATTTTGGAAAAGGCAAAACTATGGAGACAATAAAAGATCAGTGGTTGCCAGAGAGGGTAGGGCAGTTATGAATAGAGCACAGACGATATTTAGGACAGGCTTTGGGAAAACTCCTATTCAGAATACTGAATGATGTTATAATGATGGATATATGTCATTATACATTTGTCTAAATGAATACAGAACACCACAAGTGAACTCTAAGGGAAACTACGGACTTTGGGTAATTGTGACTGTTAACATCGACTCATCCTTGGTAAAAAATGTACCATTCTGATGAGTTATGTTGATAATGAGTAGGCTAAGCATGAGTGAGGGGAGAGGGTATGTGGGAATCTCTGAAACTTCCTCTCAATTTTATTGTAAACCTAAAAACTGCTCTGAAAAATAAAATCTTTTTTTAAAATTGACTACTGAAATTAATTATATGGAAAACAGAATTGTAAGATAATTGTGATGGTAATTTTATGTGTCAACTTGGTTGGGCTATAGTACCCAGTTATTCAATTAAACATTAATCTAGATGTTGCTGTGAAGATAGTTTGTAGATGTGGTCAACATCTATAATCAGTTAAGATTATCCTTGGTAACCTGGGTGGGCCTCATCCCATCAGCTGAAAGCACTTAAAGCAGAACTAAGGTTTTCCTGAGCAAGCAGAAGTTCTGCCCTTAGATGTAGAATCAATTCCTTCCCAAGAATTTCCAGCCTGCTAGCCTGCCCTACAAACTTCAGATTTGCCAGCCCTCGTAATTACATAAGCCAGTTCCTTCAAATAAATCTCTCATCTATCTCCCACCAGCTGTGTTGCTCTGGAGGACCCCGACTGCTACAATAATGTTACATCTTCAAAATGTTGTTAACCTTAAACGTGAGATATTTTAAAGATTCTACTAGACTCACCTTGAAGTATTCTGTAGGGCCTCAAAGAAGGATATTCATAAATGATAATCTTGGGGAAAACTCCTTTTTCTGCTACTGTGAAGTAAGTTTTTTGGGGGTGAACCTATAAAAGATAAAATCTCACTAAAGCACTGAAAGGGAGATTATCATATAAATCACTCAGTTAGTACAGTATTTAGCATCTGTTACCTTATAATTTGTTTATTAGGATCCATTCTAACAGAAAACTCAAAACTCGGCATCTAATAAATACTTGACAATGGATATAATTTAAACTGAAAACTAGAAGAATACTCATTTTAAGTTTTACTTTCATTAAGAGAGTCATGTCTTAACTCTACAATTTTTTTAATTGCCATCAGAAGAGCTAGAACAGTGGTTCCCAATCTTTAGCAGCCATCAGAATCACAGGCAGGGCTTATTAAAGCACAGATTGCAAGCTTTAACACTAGAGTTTCTGATTCAGTAAATTGGAGCTGGGACCTGATATTCTGCATTTACATTTCTAACAATTTCCCAGGTGATGCTGAATCTGGGGACCACTCTTTGAGAACAACTAAGTTAGATGAATTGCTTACCCTGCGTTTAGTGTTTTGCTTTATTTTTAATGGAGACCTAGGACAAGCAAGACATCTACTTACACTCAACACATAAATTCACCCTGTCTTTTCTGGAAGAGAGCTTATATCCCCCAAACCACATTTCTCATGGCTTTCTCATAGCCTCACAAGAGCATTTCTCATCCACAAATGGATAACTATTTCAGAAAAATTGAAGTGACATGGGCAGTGCAGGAAGGTCCCTGTCACTGTCTGGGCACCAGCAGCCCCAGCACACATGGAGAAGAGCCCCGCCGACACACAAGCGCTCAGGGTTCAGGAGGGTGAGGTTTAGGGTTAGCATTCTTGTTCACACTACACCCCTAACTACTGACCTCAAACCAAATTATTGTGCCACAAAATAGAAAGACGGACATTTCAAAACTATCGTTGGCCACAAAGTGATAGAAAAATAAGCAGGCTAGATATTGCTCAGTCTTCTGCAGATGCGGGGGGACCTCAGGGCTCATGGTACTTTGAGATGGTCCCGACCAACTTCCTCCACAGAGCCTTCATGTCGGGCCTGTGAATATTTGCAACAGCTGGTGCCACCGTAGCATGTACTTGTGTATATATACCTAGCTTTTTGGTTTTGCCTCATTTTTTTTTTTTAATTGGCCGTGCACACGACTTGCGATTTCTTAATTCCCCGACCAGGGGTTGAACCCGCGCCCCCTGCAGTGGAAGCGCGGAGTTCTAACCACTGAACCACCAGGGAATTCCCAGAGAGGGGCCTTTTAAAATGAGAACAAGTTGATTTAGTATGCTTTTATGCTGAGGATGCCTAAGGAAGTAAAGGCTGAAGATACAAGAAAGAAAACGACTGATGGAGACAGACACCTGAGGAGGAATGAAGAGACAGACTCGAAATCACACACAGATCTTTTTGTCAACTGCTTGAAACTACCGAATGTACAATTTATGCTTCATTTCCTAATGTTCAACTCTTTTATCTGGTACTTAGCTTTAGTTATTATGTGAATTATCATTTGTGTTATTCATTTCAGTATTTTTGCAGAATAGCAACATAGCATTTACTGTGAAAAACCTGCATGACTATGGGAAAGTCACTCAACCTCTATTAGCCCCAGTTTCCTTATCTGCAAAATGAGATTATAATATTATTAATATAATATTATAATATTGCATGGAGCTAATGTCAGTGAACGTAGTGGTTGTCATCGTGAATTGAAAATGCCTTAGAATAAAGACTGCTGTGCATCTCATGTAATCCCTCCTCACAGCCTGGCTGGTCCACAGAACAAACACATGGATGGATTTTTGTTTTCTAAGTTACTAAAGGCATACCCCAATGACACCAATTCCCCTGCCACTGCTACTTCGCAGGTAGGTCTGTTCCTTGGTTTTCAAATTCAGAAGGATCAGCTGGTTCCCAGCTACGTACAACACCATATTGCTGTCCAGAAGTTGTAGGTTGGCCCGCTTTCTGCAGTCATAACCAAAGGAGTGTCTGAGGGAAAGTTGCAAAGGAAAACCAGTGAAACAACATAACCATCCTAGAGAGGGGAAAAGTAATGAAATGAATATATTTTTAAAACCCATACCCTTAGTTAGATAAAGATCCAGGGTTGAAGTAGTTGAATTTTATGCTGAAACTTAGAGTTATTTACTGTATTACTAATGTAATCTTGTTTTTAAATTAGGTGGAAATTCTCATACTCTGATTCAGTCTTTTAGTTTTCCTAGGAAAACCCTGAAAGCACATTAATTTTGTTTGCAATAAAAAATAAACTTTCTATTTGGGTACTATAGAGAGTAAAGTAGTCCCCTAAATAATTTCATTTTCCTCTCTCCTGCTAAAACTAAATCACATTATAATGTGGGAGAAAGTCTGTCTTTGCCATCTTTGTACTCCCAAAGCCTGTCCAGTTTGTTGACTGAACATAGTAAAAGGATCATGTAGGCCTCTTCCTTGATGCTGAAAGGCAAGATGTTTAAAATTCTGACATGTTTGTGAAATTCTGACACACCAGTGACAATGTGACTACTGTAAGAAATTCACATAAATATAATTGAAATTTAATCATATGAAAATGATAAAAATTGACTAAATAATACATAATATATACGTATATAAAATAAATAGGCTAACATTTCCTTTCCAAGATCATTAGTATGTACGGGTGTGCAGATGAGTATATACGTGTGTGTGCGTTTATGCTATAGAGTAAAACTGCATTAATTCAAAAGAGATTTAAAAAACTGAGCTATAAAACATTTTTTAAGTGTACTTTGTTATTAAGTTCAAGCTCAAATTAATATAACCCAAGATATAAGTGTAATAATTAAATGAGATCAACTATTAAAAAATTATAGTTTGGCAAAGAAATATATTATGTGGTGTATCTTAAGTAGATATATTCTTATTTTCCAAGAATTCATTGCTGAACACAAAAGTTGAAGGATCACTGGAGCAATCCTTATTTCTTGAGCCCTTGTTTTTGTTTTGTTTTTTCAGTCTGATTTTAGACGATTCCCCTTATTTGTAAGGAAATATTTTCAGAGAAAGAAATTATACAAAACTTTTAACAAGAACGATATGTCGAATGTAAAAAAGGAAGAGCAAATTTTAATTAACGCAATTTGAATTGTGAAGAATATATAAATTATAACTAACTACAAGTAACTATACCTATCTCACTGCCTCATAGTTAAATTGAAAAAAGAGAGAGAGAACATTTCAGGGCATTTGTACAAGAAAAAGGAATTTTATAAATTTAAAAGACATTAACGCCTAAAATTGAATCTTATATAGAAATGCAAATGAATATGTGATCCAAGATCTAGATGAAGCTATTCTGCCCTCATGGAGAATACCTGGGGCCGCTTCACAAATAAAGAGTAGGGTCTACAGCCCCTTATCTTTACAGAGCCTGGTATGGGGCAGGAAGTTTTGCCTACCCTCTCCCTAAACTACTGTTCTCACCTTTCCTTCTTCCTTCTCTCCTTTCCCTTTTCCCAGGTGCCAGTGTAATATTCTAAAGGGCTAGAAGAATGTCTAACTATGAGGGTAGAAGCGGGCTACCATCCCTTCACTAACTTGGATGACAGCAGGGAATCGGAGACATGATCATTTATCTAATATTATCATCTGTAATTTCAGGGGGGAAACTCCCTCTCACTTGCTGCTGTTTTGATTGAAGGCCCTTTCAAATGCAGAAATGGGTTAGACTGTAGCTTGCCAAACACTTTCCCTCTAAATCAATCACAACCTGCTTGAGGGCAGAGACTGCTTCTCATTCATCTGTTTCCTGGAATGCCTACCACAGAGTCTTGAGCCTATTCGGTTGAATGAATGAATGAATGAATAACTAGAGTCTGATCTTTCCCTTTAAACCCCAGAGGACAAGGCAGTCCCTAAGCAGGGCTCTGAAAATGTTAAAATGTATTCTGACGTACCTTCATCTCCCTTCTGTTTTATCTCATCCTCCCTTTTGGCACCTATTCTTAACTTCCTATCAGAGGCCCAGGGCCTTCGCTGTTTGTCCATGTCCATCTAGAACCTCCACTTTAAAGTGGTGTTTAAACACTGTCTTAAGTGCTGTTTAGTGTCTTCTACAAATTATGCTGTGGTTTAGGTGATATTTTATAAATTATACTTTCTTGATTGATTTAGAAAACACACATGTTAAAACTGAAGTAGATGAAGAATTAAAAGGGTATATGGGGATACATGAGAGCAGACTTCTTACAGCTTCTCACAAGAAACAGAGATTATATTTTTTCATCTCTAGAGAGTAGGACTAAGTCTAACGCAGGACATTCCAGAAAGGCAGATTGTAATTCAAGGCCTGGAGGAGCTCTCTAATAATGTAAGCTATTCAAAAATGGGATAAGCTGCTTTGTGATTGCCCTGGTTTTGAAAGTGTTCAAGTCCACAGCTTATACAGCCACTCCTCCAGCATGAGTAGAAAGGATTCATGCACTGAGCCAAACGTCAAGATCGCTCTGACTCCCTTATTTACAGGCTAGGCATCTCTCTCTAATACAGAGATCCTTGTATTCAGAAGCACCAAATCCCCAGTGTTGAGAGCTGGGAGAAGGCAGCACAATCAAAATTACCCGAGAAGCTTTTTCAGAGTACATATATACCCAAGCCCCTCTCCACGTGGAAATAATGCAGTAGGTCCAGGAAGCTATCAGAGCACGTGCATTTCAGGAAAAGCTTCTAGGTGACTAATAAACCACTTCATTTGAAAAAAATCGACTAGAAGGCCAACTGCATAACTTTTATCAGTAACCTGTCCAAAGGCCACAAAGGAAAAAAAAAGGCCCTCAAGAGAGAAAACTCCAGGTTACGAATTTCAGGGTGAATTAGTTTTAGTTACACCTGGGATCAAAATAAAGTTAGAAGATATAATAACAATAACATGATCTATTTTTACATAAAAAGCAAAACTGGGTCAGGAAGTACACTGCCCTTCCCCTCTCAGCACCCCTTTTATAAGGGGCCAGTCAGTGTCTGGGCCATGCGGTCATAACCACTGCCCTTCTGAGGGTAGGCATGCTAAATTGCTAACCAAGGGCCTTAATGGAAATTGTCTCCTAACTAGCACCTCACAAACCTAACATCATAAAGTGATGGCAAACCCTAAATCCCCTTGTTAATCATCCCACTTTTACTTTTCTTCACAGACTTTTATTCTTCTATTAAAATGGGTTATATTGTGCCCACTTCCTCAGGGCTGTCTTCTCTGTAACTCATCTGGTAAATAATGCGAAAGCAGTAATGCCTGACAATGGCCATGTCAGCGTTTCAAGCAGGGAGATCAATGATTTTAACTTAACAGGCATTGAAAAAGGGGTGCCAATCTGGTAGAGGTAAATGGGGATAAGAGGCCTCCTGGTCTCCTTCACATCACATCTCCTGAAAGGACAGCCAGAAAAGCATTATATCTCTTTATGGTTATTTGGCATCTAACAAAAGCTAACAAAAGCTTAGTTTAAATTAAGATCAAGCATTTCTATCTTAAGCTTCTTAGAATTACCTAAAATAGGGGTTGGCAAACTGTTTTTGTAAAGGGCCAGGTAGTAAATATTTTAGGCTTTGTGAGCCAGATGATTTCTGTTGTAACTACTTAAATCTGCCCTTGTAGTGTGATGGCAGTCATAGACTTCATGTAAATGAATGAGCATTGCTGTGTTCCAATAAAGCTTTATTTAGGGAAAAAGGCCAGAGGCCAGATTTGGTCCATGGGCTGCAGTTTGCCAACCCCTGACCTAAAAAGCTGAAATTCCAAGATTATACATATGTAACTGGAGTGGATACACAAGTGTAAGAAGATCCAGCGGTATGTCTGAATCCGGAGTCACAAAAGGCATCGAAGCCAGCTCCATATAATCATAGAAGAAGCTTTCTGATATTTTCTTCTTAACTTCCTCCTCTGCCTCTTCTGCATCTGGGACAGGAGTTTCCATGTACTGAGATTCTAAAAAATTAAAAATATTTTAACTAAGAAGAGTGTCTGGTCAATCCTAAAATCGTATTTCATGAAGACAGGAGGAATGTACGTAGCCCATAATACTCTAGCAGTAACTACTACTTCTGGCCTGGACATAGGATGCCACCCACAAGTGAGCATGGAAGCAGAGGCAACGCGCCTGTGTGCATTGGGGTGAACGCCTAGCCCTGCATGGTTCCGGCAGTCTCAAAGAACAGCGCACGGTCAGTTCTAAGGGAGAGTTAGTCTCACTAATGTGGGATAGATCACTCCTTAGACAATCCCACTCCCCCGAAAAACCCAGTATGAGAGTATGTGATACTCAGAATACACAACTCCAGAGCTGCTAAAGCACCCTATCAGGATATGTTTGATGCCCTTTCTTTTATCACCTCCACACTTCCTGCAACCATTTCTTTTATGGATTTACAACTGTTCAGTTAAAACAGTGACAAGTACTAATAGAAAACCAGTAATACTTACTTCCAATGCTTTCCACATAATCATCTTGAGATGAACTTGAACTTCCTTCCAAATGTTCCACATAGGATTCATCATCCCCTAAATATGACTCTTCCCCTTCAGTAAATGTTTCGCCTGTGGTATCTTCAACAGATTTGTAATCCTCTTTCATAGCGGCTATACAAAGTAATTTGTTTTAATAATTTCTAAATTTGAATTAAATAATTTCTAAATTTGAATTAAACATTGTCTTAAACATTAAATAATTTCTAAATTTGAATTAAACATTTCTTATTTCCAAAGTACCTAATACTTCCAATTCGTTTGTGCTCTAAACTGAATGAATTTTAAACTCAAAAATTGCTACAAAAATCATTTTATTTGGTCACTCTTGCAGCTTTACAAAAAATTTTTAAAGCTTTTCCTGTGAGTAAATCTCCATTTTCACTTCATTTGCAGTCTATTTCCTACCACTGCACACTTACAAGAAAGTAAAGGATAAAGAAAAAAAGATTGGCTAGTATGTTGCTATCATTTTTTCAATTCAATTTCACTTGAACAACACGTTATTTATAAGGACCTTTTATGTCAAAGATAACGCATATTCAAGAATAAACTCCTCTGGGTATGACTATGTCTGAATGATATCCTAGGAATACATCAGACTATTTGCTTCAGGACAAGCTAGAAGAGAAAAAGAATTGGAATGGGAGTAGAATAGATCTAGGTATAAGCCAACATTCAGATCAAGTCCAAACATGGCTATGGTTCACATATACCATGTCCAGCAGGTGAAAGGGTTGGATGAACTTTCAGAATAGTAAGGCAGAAATGGTAAGTATGTCAGAAACACAGTAGAACCACCTAGTCGGTCTATCTGAGATGAGGCTAAAAGAAGAGGAACAAGGCCCAAGACTAACTTGAATGAGGTGAGAAAGCTGGGCCAATCTAATTAGCAGAATAAGAGGACAGGGTTCTGTAGGATTCATGCATTTGGATGGAAAGAAAATAATCCTGGACACCTAAATGGGGCCCACTTCTTGAACTCCCCTAGGGGAGAGCCCTGGGTAAATACTCTCCAGTAATACCATTTAACAGATTTCTTAGCTCTTTCTTGTGACTGTTGCAATCAAACACGATATCCCCATCTCAAGATTGGGATATTATCTGCTGGCCTGCCTCTCTCTGGGAACAGAGTTCAAGCTGCCATTAGATGAGTTCAGGCTGCCAGCTAGGATGAGGGAATCACTGATAAAGGAATCAGAAGTGAATACGAATGAAGGGGAGTAAATCATTTTTCTAAAAATGAATATTCTGAGCCTGGTTGAAGGGTTGTGCCACTGAAAGGAAAAGTGGAGTTTGGAAAAAAACGAATTTAACAGGAAGTAGACACATTAAATCAGACTGGCAAAGCAGCAGATCTTAGCAACTTGGTGACAACAAAGATTTCTATACTTTTTATAATCCCAAGATAGACAGGTGGAAGGATTATGGTTTGATGTACAAATCAGCATTTGTCTTTCTATTCTTGGAAATAATCTAAAATCAACATTGAAAATGAAAGCCAAAATTACAAATGTCATTTTTTGTAGAACTAGAAGCTGCTAAAACCTCAAATCAGAAATGGATGGCAGGGCTGGCTGGTGGAAGGGCTGGCAAAATTAGTGGACACTGAACAAGGATGGGTGCAGGAGGAAGCAAAGGGAGGTAACCAAGGCGAGGAGACACCATAGCCACAGATCTCAAAAAGAGCCAGATGAAAGTTTGTTTTATGACCAAGGAATTTTACAAATTAATTAATTAATTATTTTGTCTGCACCAGGTCTTAATTGTGGCAATCTTAATTAAGGTCTTCGTTGCGGCATGTTTAGCTGCAGCATGCGGGATCTTCAGTTGCGGCATGTGGGCTCTTAGTTGCAACACGGAGACTCAGTTGTGGCACGCGGACTTCTTAGTTTTGGCGTGCATGTGAGATCTAGTCTTGGGATCAAACCCAGGCCCCCTGCATTGGGAGCACCCACTGGACCACCAAGGAAGTCCCTGACCCAGGATTTTATAGGTGAGTTTCCTCCGCTTTTTCTTCTCTCTAGCCAATAGAAATATGAAGCTGTGGTGCCTCTCCTCACCAGCTGCCACAGAGGCAGGCTGCCTCCTGCAAATACAGCTTGCCTCTCTGGTCCTTGTTTACCTCCACCTCCTTTGTGAGATTGGGAACACAATGAGGAAGTCTGCAAATGATGTGACTGTGCACATAGAACATCCATAAGGACTCCCTATAATTATTACAATTTTTAAAAGAGTTTTGCATCGTCACTACATACAAAAACAACATACAAAAATTAATAATTGGGACTTCCATTTTGGCCATGATGAAGTAACCATGATGGAGTACCAGACTGTTCTCCTACTACAATTTTGGAATTATTTAGTTTTCCCTTTAATTCTATTTTTCTTCATGTATTGTGATGCTCTGTTATTAGATGCATACATATTTATGATAGTTATGTCTTCCTAATGTATTGCTCCTTTTATCATCATGAAATGTACTTCTTTGTCACAGATAGTACTCTTTGTCTTGAAATCTATTTTATCTGATATTAATATAGTCACTCCAGCCTTCAAATGCTTACTGTACGCCTACTATATCTTTTTCCATCAATTTACTTTTAACCTATTTGTATCATAATACTTAACGTGTGTCTCATATATCATATAGTAGGTTCTTGCTTTTATTATCCATTCTGATAATCTGTACCTTTTTACAAGACTTATTAGTCCATTAATATTTAATATAATTATTGGTATAGTTGGATTTTGATCTAACATTTAATTATTTATTTTCTGTTTGTGCACTTCCCACTCTTCCATTTTCCCTCTATTTCTTCTTTCCTATTTTTTGTTAGACCATTTATTGTTATTCTTCTAGATTATTTATTCTTTAAAATTCCATTTTAATTTCTGTTAGCTTTTTAACTACTTTTCTTTGTTTGCTTTTTAAATAATTGCTTCAGAGATTATAATATTTATCCTTTACTTCTCACGGTCTACTTAGTTAATATTATAGTAATACACATCTTTCATCAACTGAGGGAACAACCAGTCAAAAACTCCATAAGATATGATGATCTGAAAAACACTGTCAAACATCCCCGCCTGATATATAAAAAACACTACACCTACACATTCAAAGGCACATGGGCCATTTACCAAGAGAGATCACTTGCTGGAACATAAGACAAGTTTTAATAGCTTTTAAAAGATTGAAATAATACAAAATATGCATATTCTCTGATTACAACAGTAGTAAATTAAATTACAGAAGACATTTGGCAATTAAAAAACACACTTAAAAATAATGTATGGGTCAAGGAGAAATTAATAAAGAAATTATAAAACATTTCAAAGTAAATGATAATTAAAATATAACACCAAAATGTGTGGGATACAGCTAAGGCAATGCTTAGAGGGAAATTTATAGCTTTTAGTACATATATAAGAAAACTCAAAAATCAATGACCTAACGTTCCGCCTCAAGAAACTAGAAAAAGAAAAGCAAAAAACCCCAAAACTCAGAGTAAGTAGAAGAAAGGAAATAAAAATAATAAAAATAAAATAATAAAAAAATAATTAATAGAATTAGTGTAAATAATAAAAATGAAAGCAAGACTCAATGAAATAAAAAGGCAACAAAACAATAGAAAAATTATCAAAGCCAAAACCTTATTCTTTGAAAAGATTGACAAAATGGATGCACTCCTAGCTAGGCCCATCAAGAAATAAAAGAGAGACAATACAAATCTTCAGTATCAGGAATTAAAATAGATCCTACAGAGTTATGTCAACAAATTTTACAATTTAGAAGAAATGTATAACTTCTATGAAAGATACAAAGTTACAAAACTTAATAAAGAAGAAAGAGACAACCCTCTATTTATTAAGGGAATTGACTTCACAGTTAAAAATTTTTCCACTAAGAAAATTACAGGCCCAGATACTTCATTGGTGAGTTCCAGCAAACATTTAAGGAAGAAATAATACTAATTCTACACAAAATATTTCTGAAAATAGAAGAGACCAAAATACTTCCCAGTTTATTATATGAAGTCAGCAATAATTTAGTCCTTTGATAAGAATCAGAAACCAATGTCTTGGTAACTAAAGTCCTTCACCCTTGTGAAAAATGCTGCATGGTCTGGCTGGTACATTTGGTCTAAATCTCTTAATAGGACTCTGTTACAGCAGAAACTCCTTGTTGGTTATGGGGAAGAGTCTACCTTAATCTCCATACTTAGGTAGAAAACCAGGAAATTGATTCACTCTGCATGAGAATTCCAAAGGGTAAGATGTTGCCTAGATATTTTAGAAAGACTGAGAACAAGGTAAGGGCTCCAGGAAAAAAAATTCAGCTATCAGGTATGTAGCTGAACCAGGACAGAGACCTCTTCTCACAGCACCAAGGTAGAAGGTTTCAGAGTGTCAGCAGACTATTTCACGTTATCATTTGAGATCCTAAAACCCATGATTTATGAACTAATTTATGAGCTGAGGACAGGGCCAGGCCAGATTTGATAAGACCTGCCCTTAAGAAGGTCTGACATTAAAAAGGGAGGTTCAGGCAGTGCTGGACAAAGGGACATTATCATTAAATCCAACCATCCAGAGCGGGAGAGGAGCAGAGGGTGTTGGTCCCACCCACTCTGGCCCTGGAAGCCTGCTGGGCTTCCACATGGTGTCCCCTGCCCTCTGAGACTACAGGCGGGAGGCAGGCCTGGGCTCCTCTGTTCCGTTGAGCCTAAGCCCCAACCCCCCACACCTTCCAGGGCCTTTTCCAGCCCTGTGGGTCCTAAGCATAGGCCCTGCCCACTGCCCAAACCCTACCCCTGCTTAGGCTCTGCCCTCCACAGCCAAGGCCTTTTCCACCTTTTTTTTTTTTTTCTCCTCCTCTTTCTTGTTATTGTGGTTCTTTTTTACTTTCTGGTTGTTGGTTCATCTATATTTTTATTTTTATATTCTTTCTAACATATCTGTTAGTTTCCTAGTCTAATTTTATTTTTTACTTGTTATTGTTCTCCATTTTTTTTTGCTGCCCCACACGCAGCTTGTGGGATCTTGGTTCACAAGCCAGGGTTAGGGCTGAAGTTCCCGCAGTGGGAGCTCCGAATCTGAACCACTGGACTAACAGAGAACCTCAGACACCACAGGGAATACTCATCAGAGTGAGGTTTCCCAGAGGTCCTCATCTTGGCACCAAGACCCAGCTCTAAGCAACAGCTTATAAGCTCCAGTGTTGGAAGCCTAAGGCCAAACAACCAGTAAGGCAGGAACACAATCCCACTCATTAAAAAAAAAAAAAAAAATGAGATGGCAAAAAACATGTCACAGATGAAGGAGCAAGGTAAAATCCTATAAGACCAAATAAATGAAGAGGAAAAAAGCAACCTACCTGAGAAAGAATTCAGAGTAATGATAGTAAAGATGATCCAGAATCTCAGAAATAGAATGGAGGCATGGATTGAGAAAATACAAGAAATGTTTAACAAAGATCTAGAAGAACTAAAGAACAAACAAACAGAGATGAACAACACAATAACTGAAATGAAAAATACACTAGAAGGAATCAATAACAGAATAACTGGGGCAGAAGAATGAATAAGTGAGCTGGAAGACAGAATGGTGGAAATAACTGCCAAGGAGCAGAATAAAGATAAAAGAATGAAAAGAAAATCTCAGAGACCTCTGGGACAACACTAAAGGCACCAACATTCAAATTACAGGGGTCCCAGAAGAAGAAGAGAAAAAGATAGGGTGTGAGAAAATATTTGAAGAGATTATAGTGGAAAACTTCCCTAACATAGGAGAGGAGATAGTCACCCAAGTTCAGGAAGCACAGAGAGTCCTATACAGGGTTAACCCCAGGAGAAACATACTAAGACACACATCAATCAAACTAACAAAAATTAAATTCAGAGAAAAAAATATTAAAAGCAGCAAGGGAAAAACAAAAAATAACATACAAAGGAATCCCCACAAGGTTATCAGCTGATTTTTCAGCAGAAACTCTGCAGGCCAGAAGGGAGAGGCAGGATATACTTAAAGTGATGAAAGAGAAAAACCTACAACGAAGATTACTCTACCCAGCAAGGATCTCATTCAGATTCGACAGAGAAATCAAAAGCTTTTCAGAAAAGCAAAAGCTAAGAGAATTCAGCACCAACAAACCAGCTTTACAGCAAATGCTAAAGAAACTTCTCTAGGTGGGAAACACAAGAGAAGAAAAAGACCCACAAAAACGAACCCAAAACAATTAAGAAAATGGTAATACGAAAATACATATCGATAATAACCTTGAATGTAAATGGATTAAATGTCCTAACCAAAAGACACAGACTGGCCGAATGGATACAAAAACAAGACCCATATATATGCTGTCTACAAGAGACCCACTTCAGACCTAGAGACACATACAGACTGAAAGTGAAGGGATGGAAAAAGATATTCTATGCAAATCAAAAGAAAGCTGGAGTAGCAATACTCGTATCAGATAAAACAGACTTTAAAATAAAGACTAACAGAGACCTTATCTCTGTTACAAGAGATAAGGAAGGACACTACATAATGATCAAGGGATCAATCCAAGAAAAAGATATAACAATTGTAAACATTTATGCACCCAACATAGGAGCACCTCAATACATAAGGCAAATGATAACAACCATGAAAGGGGAAATTGACAGTAACATAATAATAGTAGGGGACTTTAACACCCCACTTACACCAATGGACAGATCATCCAAACAGAAAAGAAATAAGGAAACACAAGCTTTAAATGACACAATAGACCAGATAGATTTAACTGATATTTATAGAACATTCCACCCAAAAGTGGCAGAATACACTTTCTTCTTAAGTGCACACAGAACATTCTCCAGGATAGATCACATCTTAGGTCACAAATCAAGCCTCGGAAAATTTAAGAAAATTGAAATCATATCAAGCATCTTTTCTGACTACAACGCTATGAGACTGGAAATCAGTTACAGGAAAAAACTGAAAAAAACCACAAATACATGGAGGCTAAATAGTGTGCTACAAGATAAGCAAGAGATCACTGAAGAAATCAAAGAAGACATAAAAAAATACATAAAAACAAATAACAAAAACATGACGACCCAAGACCTATGGGGCACAGCAAAAGCAGTTCTAAAAGGGAAGTTTACAGCAATTCAATCTCACCTCAGGAAACAAGAAAAATCTCAAATAAACAATCTAACCCTACACCTAAAGCAGCTAGAGGAAGAAGAATAAAGAAACCCCAAAGTCAGTAGAAGGAGAGAAGTCATAAAAATCAGAGCAGAAATAAATGAAATAGAAATGAAGAAAACAGTAGCAAAGATCAATAAAACTAAAAGCTGGTTCTTTGAGAAGATAAACAAAATTGATATACCCTTAGCCAGACTCATCAAGAAAAAAAGGGAGAGGACACAAATCAATAAAATTAGAAATGAAAAAGGAGAAATCACAACTGACACCACAGAAATACAAAGGATTATAAGAGACTACTGCAAACAACTATATGCCAATAAAATGGACAGCCATGAAAAAATGGACAAATTCTTGGAAAGGTACAATTTTCCAAGACTGAACCAGGAAGAATTAGAAAATATAAACAGACCTATCACAAGGAATGAAATTGAAACTGTAATTAAAAATCTTCCAACAAACAAAAGTTCAGGACCAGATGGCTTTACAGGTGAATTCTATCAAACATTTAGAGAAGGAGAAAATGGACTTGAGGACATGGGGAAGGGGAGGGGGAAGCTGGGGCAAAGTGAGAGTAGCAGTGACATATATACACTACCAAATGTAAAATAGATAGCTAGTGGGAAGCAGCAGCATAACACAGGGAGATCAACTTGGGGCTTTGCGACGACCTAGAGGGGTGGGATAGGGAGGGTGGGAGGGAGAGACGCAAGAGGGAGGGGATATGGGGATATATGTATGCATATGGCTGATTCACTTTGTTGTACAACAGAAACCAACACAGTATTGTGAAGCAATTATACTCCAATAAAGATCTATAAAACAAAATTTGAAAAAAAAAAGAAAAAACTAAATCATCCAGGAAAATACTGCAAAGCACTAGAAACTAAAAAGTAGACAATCCTGTGTCAGAAACATAGGGAGTGGAAAAAAGTGGAAACGGAAAAACAAACGAGAAGCAAGCTAAAGTTTTTCAGGAGAGTGATATAATCATATTTTTTGGAAAGATAACTCTAATGGTGGTATGGACAGGAAGACTTAAGCAGAAATCCTTGTTGTAAGAGTCCAAGCAAGAGGAGATAGACCTCTAAAATAAAATACGATACGGAGAAATCATGGATTTACCAGACAGGCCTCAGATAAATTGAAAGAATTTAATGTACCTTTTGTAAATGAATTGATTTCCCCAGGACCTGCTCTCCTCTAGGTGAATAGTAAAAATTAGATTCTGAAACTATATTTAGGATTAGAACTAAAAATGTCAATATTCCACTAAGCCACCTAACACCACGATGCCCAGACAGAAAGAGCCAGTCATCTTTTAAAAATCCTATTACAAAATTCTTCACTTTCCCTTCTATCTGCAATTTATGATATCCTTCCACATATGTTATCCAATTTAATCCTCAAACAGCTCACAACGATCATTTTACGGGTGAGAAAATTGAGGCTCAGAAAGGTGAAATAATTTATCCAAGATCAAGCATCTCTAAGTGGAAGACCCAGGACTCAAAACATAAGTCCAGCTCTCTTTCCACTGCACTGTATTAGAGAAGCTCATTAAAGACCTTGTAGACCCTACAGGAAGGAGCCAGACCAGATGTGAAGATGGGTCATTATCAACATAGAGATGATAGTAACTTCGGTGTTCCAGGACTAGAGATAAAATGATTAAAACACAGAATCTGCTCTTAAAGAACTTAGAGTTTAGCAAGGGAATTAAACAAGTCAACCTTTCTGTCGTATAAACTTAGATATGCACTCTTTAAAAATTATTTTACTCAAATTTAATAATCAAGACCCTAAGTGTATATTATAATCTTTACTCACGTTCTGATGCAGATCTAGAAGAACGAGACTGCCTTCCATCACTCTTTGATCTCTCTGATTTCCCCCCATCAGTATCCTGATCATCTGGTTCCTTCATTTTCTCTGTAAGCACAAAATTGAGACAGAGACAGGGATAGAGCTGTAAAATAGAAATCATTAACAGATTATTTTCCCCCTAAACAAATCCCAGGAGCACCAAACACCATGTGTGTTGACAATCTGTGTGTTTGCAAGGTATCAGAAATGATTTCACCAGCTGGAGGGCACACGGCCATCATCAGAGACCTCCGTAGAATGGCAAAATATAGTCAGATATTCCCTTCCTCCAGGCAAACTCGTCATCATGGTGCCCTCTGGTTTTCCAGAAGTCCACAGTGAAACACCACCCAAGCCTATCTTTCCTCTAAATGCTCCACATTAAAATTAACCCTTTGCCATCCTTCCTTTGGTTCATCCCCTCCTCTTCCCCCTCCCATCATCAAAGTCCCCTGGTGTTACTAATCAATTTCAATTTTTAAATATTTGTTGAGGATAACTTCTATGTATCAAATCTTATGTTAGGCACTAAATTGTAGTACTGAACTAGAAAGATACGATCCTTAACTCAGTGGAGCTTTTTTAGAAATATAGATATTAAACAGGTAATTAAAATATAATGAGTGCTACAAAAGAATAGGGTGTTGTGGGCACATACAGCAAGAAGATTAAACTATGTCTGGGGTTAAGGAAGAGGCATTTGAGACACAGGTCATGAGTAGACGTTGGCCAGGCATAAAATGGGAAAGATTATTGGCAGAGGGAGCTTCTAAGAGAGGCTTGTGTCTGTGAAGGCCTGAGAGCAGTCTATTGGCTAGAGCAGGAGAGTGAAATGGACATTGATGAGGAAGCGGGTAGCAGATCATCAAATTGTCTCTAAGCTTTGCTAAGGAGTTTAGAACTTATTTCTATGGTAGTTGAAAGCCATTGAAGGTTTTTAAGGAGGGGAGTGACACGAGAGGTTTTCTCTGTCCTCTCTCTCTATGGCAGCTCTTGTAGATGAGAACATCTACTATGTCTTCCTTCTAAGTCTTCATTTCTCCGCACTAAACATCCCGTGTTTCCTCAACATTCTATGGCACAGCTGGCAGGTAGAGTAGTAGTTCTTTTTGGGTGAGATCTGTGGTTAGATTCAGGTTTGAATCCCAGTTTTGCCACAGAACTAGCTAATTACTTTACATCAATTCCTCGGTTGTAAAATGGGAGTGAAGAAAAAACTATGTATAAGGCTGCTATGCGAATTAACTGAACTAGTGCATTATTACACCTTCCTGGTCTCTCAAGAAAGACTACTATGCCCAAAGCAGCCAGGATCTACACTACACGATCAGTGCATGAGAGTGCAGGATGACAACTACCCACCTTCATCTGGACATTAGGGTTTATACCCTCTGTTTCCTTGCACTGACATCATGATACCCTCTCTTGATTTTTGTGTTTGTTTTTATTTTTTTAGAATTAAAGGATTGAGAAGTTGTATTGCAACCTGATGAGGCTTTGATGTCAGAGGGACTTGTTTGGCCAAGAAAAAAGGTTTACTTGGCCAAGGGCCAAGCCCCTAGCATCCCTTAACCTGTCAGTCCTTTTATATGTACAATGGGGAAGATAAGGTTGTCTGGCAGAGTTATTGTAAGTATTAAATGAGATCTTTTATACCCACAGTTCTCAACTCTGGCTGTACTTTAGAATCACTCGGAAAACTTCTTACAATGTACCATTCTCGGGGTCTCATTCCCTATATAATTCTTTTGTGGAGCCAAAGAATAAGAACCAGAGTTAAGGACCATGGGTTTATATCAAACTCTTCGTACGTATTGGAAAATGGTAGTTTTACTATAATTACTACACATTCTCTTTAATACAGCTAGGGCTCAATAAATATGATCACAGAATCTTGAGAGTTGAAAGAGGGTTAATTTGGTCCAATCTTCCCACCCAATATAAATCACACATCTACAACTCAAGCCCAGGCTAAGAGTATTGGCTAGAATCACACTGACTGGGCTCAAAGCCTGGCTTTTCCTCTTACTATTATAGTTGTGAGGTATTAAACAAGTATTTAACCTCTCTGTGCCTTCTCATCTGTAAAGTGCAGTACCTACTTCACAAGGTGGTTCTGAGATCTCAATGAGTTAATACAGTAAAGCTTTCAAAGAACAGTGCCTTGCACTCAGTAGGTAAAATAGTTGAAGGGATGAATGTTTTAATTCCTGAATAAAGGAACAAATGAAGGAACACACCAAGAGACAGTCAGCTTTAATTTAAACATTTCAGGTAAGAGGGTGAGCACATTCTGTTAATGTTCTCAGCTCTAGTTCTTAGGAAGTTCATTTTCTATTATATGAAATCTTCCTCCCTGCAACTTGGATCTATTTGGCCCTATTCTTCTGGGGACACACAGAATAAGTTTTCCTGTTTACTATAGCCGTTCAAATAATTAGCCAGTTAACTTTCCTACCCAGATCCTCTCTTTTCCCAAATAAAGCATCCCAATTCTTTCAACTATTTCTCACTAACATGTTTTCAACTCCTTTCAGCATCTGGATAGCTCAAAAACTTAATTCCCAATCCATCATATATCCCTCCCAATTTTGTATGTCCTTTGAAGGATCTGGACACTTTCCAGAAGATATGAACCATCACTTTATCTGTTGGGGACATTATATTCTTTCAAGGCAGCCTAATATTACATTATCTTGCCAGGGTCTGGGGGGTGGGCAGGCTCCTCATATACTGACTCGTAATAATCCATCTGTAACCAGCTAGAATGACTAAACCTTATTTCTGTATACCTAACCATGTCCTATCTTATACAACTGAACTAGCTAGGTTTGGAAGTCTATTTGCAGAACTACCTTAAATCTATTTTCATTAGACTCAGGCTTATTGGTCCAGCCTATGGTTAATTCTGTTAACCAACTCATTAGGTAGACTGTGAAGTTTTGAGTCAACCCTGAGGAAGTGTAAAGAAAAAAGAAAATTATAGTACACAGTGTTGCAGAGTGTGTGTTGATAGAAGGAGGTTGGCTGGAAGCTGGACAGAGGGCTCCCCAAGATGACATTACTCAAGATTCATTCCTTAGATTCCAGGGTCGGTCCCCACTCTCACAAACTCAAACACTCCATCTCAGCAGTGTGCCAGAGCTGGTCACGCTGAGATTCATAGAGATTCCTGTATAAAAACAGACACTGTTTTTACTTTACAGTGTGAAATAACAACTGTGGAGAGAATAACAGCTCATGTGTTTTTAATGTTTACCATGTGTGGAGCACAGTTCTGAGGATTCTACACATACTGTTTCATATATTTCTCAAAACTCTATGAGTTAGGTGCATTTTACAGATGAGATAGCAGAGCAGTTACTATTTGAATCCTTCCCTCTCACCCAACTCATGCAATTGACTTCCAAGTCCTGTTGCCCAGTGTTCAGTTATTAAGCCTTTTGAATTCATCCTCTCCCTTCTAGTCCCACTGTCCCCATCCCAGTTCTGGTCCTCACACTGTCTCACCTCTACCATTACCACAGCCTCATTCTCTCCCTTCTCTGGTCCATTTGTACACTGCCTCTTATATTCCTAAAACACAGCTTTTAATGTGCCACTCTTCTTGTTTAAAACCTTTAATGGCTCCTCATTGCCACAGAACAAGAACTCAGATTCCTTGGTGTGGCACAGAGGTCCTTCATCTTAGGGTCTGTAATTCATCTCTTGTCACCTTCCCCTTTCCTGGATCCTCCTCAGCCCCTCCTCCTTCTCAAAAGTTTTAGTCAGTAGCCACCTTGGACAACTCACAATTGGCCAGGCATGCTGAGTACTTGTATGCTACTATATCTACTTGTATGCAACAAGGATTTATTGTGCATCTACTGTGTCTTGCATGTGCTACACACTTACTTGACCTGCATTATCCTATTTAATTGTAACAGGAACCCCATGAAGTAAGCACTACCACCTTCCCTAGTTAGATGAGGAATCTAAAGTGCAGAAGGTCAACTTGCCAAGTGTCACACTTAACAGGTCTGGGTGGCTTGTTGACCCCAGAACCCAGGCACTTTCCCACCGACTCCCTGTTCCTGGCTCAGCCCGGTCCAACACGGACTCCTGCCATCGCCTGTCTTCCTCCCCAGCTGGATCATGAGCTCCTTGCAGGCAGGAACAGCGTCCACGTTCTATCTACAGTGTGTTGCCCCATGCCTGCGAATGCTATCAATTCAAATGTTTGTCGAACTGATCCATAGAAAGGAGAAGGAATGTGTCTCAGCAAAGCCCGGAGAACCCTAGTTCAGCCTAAGAGAAGTCCAAATGGGGTCGACTGATCCCTGATTCGCCAACAGATTTGAGGGGGGAGGTTGTGGGAACTGCCAGGCTGCTGGGGTCAAAACTTACCTAAGGCACCAACCTCCGCCGCGCGTTCCCAGTCACGGCGTCTGCCCCAGGTCTCCGTTTACTGCGGTTACCACGGCAACGCCATCCCGCCTCCCGGGTGGGCGGAGACGGGCGGGCCGAGAGGCGCATGCGCAGCCCTAAGGCCGCTGTCTGGGAAATGCCAAGGCGGTTGCAGGGGTACCCTTGATCTCGCTTGCCCTCTGGCCCGGCTATTTCGTGGCCCATGACTCAGGATCAAGGCCAAACAGAAAGCCCGGCATTCTACCATCTTATTATCCCCGTTTAATTTTTATATCTAGTTTATATTATTATTATCCTAAGGATGATACATTGATGACTTCGAAGCTATGCCCAATAATACAAAATGACTCAAAGGTGCCCTGATCACACGCCGTCATCAGCAAATATACGTCGCTGGGCGATTTTTGTTTTATTTATTTTACTTTATGTTATCTCTGTTGACTTTAAGAGTAAGTTATGTTGTGGGCTCCTTGGTCACAGGACTCCAGGTGCACAAAATATAGGCCTAGCTTGACAGATTTTTTCGGTTTAGCAGTTTGCTCTCCAAATGCTCTGTGGCACAGCCAGCAATCATTATTATTTTTAAGTACCTAACTAATGTTACTGGTTACAAAACATTGTTTTTAAATGGCTACAGCCTCGCAATAATATGACAAAGAATTTTGTATCCAGAATATGTAAAGAACTCTTATAATTCAATAACAAAAAAACTAACCACCTAGGACTTTGAATACCTCACCACATCAGATGTATGAGCAGTCAATAAACACATGGAAAGATGCATAACAGTAGGCCCCAGGGAGATGCACACCACAGTGCACGCATTCCATATCTACTGGGATGGGTAAAAGTTTTAAAACTGCCAGCACCAAATATGGAAGGATGTGGAGCAAATGGAACTCTCATATAATGCTGTTGAAAATGTAAAGTAGCACGACCACTTTGGAAAAACGTTTGGCAATTTCTTTAAAAGTTAAACATTTACCAAGCGATTCCATGTCCAAGGTATTTTCCCAAGAGAATAAAAAATTTCCATCCATACAAAGCCTTATGCGTGAATGTTCATAGCAGCCATATTCACAATAGCAAAAAACTGGAAACCACCCAAATGGTCACTGACAGGTGAATGGATAAATATCTGTACAACAGAATACTACTCAGAAGTAAAAAGGAAGAAACGGATACACACAACATGGATGAATCTCAGGATGAGTGAAAGTAGACAGGCACAAGATATTACAGTGTGTGTGATTTCATTTATATAAAATGCAAACAAATCTATGATGACCAAAAGCAGATCAGTGGTTCCCTAGAGCTGGAGTAAAGGGAGAGATGCACTGCAAAGAGACAGGAGGAATCTTCTGGAGATGATAGAAATGGTCTTAATTGTGGTGATAGTTCTGTCTGTATATACAACTGCCAAAGTCCATGAATTGTTCTCTTTAAATGGATGTATGGATGTATTTTGTTGTATATAAATTATTTCTCAATAAAGTTGGTAAGAAAAAAGTGGCTGTATTATATTTTGTGTTTATTGATTTCTGTAATGTTACACAACGATTTTCCAAAAACTTTGTACCATGCATTTATTGGTAATGTTGAAATGTTCTCTTTAGTCAAGTATTCTCGAGGATTAAAAAACAAGACCATTATCGCGGCTGTTAATTATTAAATAGTATATCCAGGGTGTCAAAAAGCCAGAAAACATAGGATAAACTTACTTTTAAACAGTATGTTAGTTATTTTCAAATAATATGCTCAACATGTTTTATTTCAACCTCCAAACATCTTTAAAGTTAAAGCACTGGATCCAGTTATTAATTTGAGAAAAACACAAATTCACTACAGAATGTCTTTAAAAATCCAGAAGTACAGAGGGAATAGTGTATTTATTTCTACACCAAAAAGCTGGCAGTCATTACTGAATGCTTGTGAGTCAGGTGCTGTTCTTAGCATATTTACACCTATTTACCTCACTTAATTCTCACAACCCTGTAAGAAGGTATTATCTCTGACTTTCAAATGGGAAAAATGAGATTCATCTGCCCAAGGGACACAGCCCAAGGAACACAGATGACATATGAATCCAAGCGTTTTGATGGCAACACTTGCACCCGTAGCCACTATGCTATATTAGTTATTTCTTTTAAGTTAGTAGAAGTCCAATAATTGTTTTTAAAAAGAGCTTCAAGTCCTGGCTTTACTTCTTATAAGCACTCTGACATTGGGTAGCTTATTCGACCTCTAGAGCTCAATTTCCTCATCTGTAAGGGGGGTGGGCGGCATTTAAACACGTCTAACTCATAGGTTGACTGTGAGATTTAAATGCAATAACGGGCTACTGCGGCTTAGCACGGCGCCTGCCACAGGAAAGGCTCAATAAAGGAAAGCTATTATTACCATTATGGTGCTTCCATATTGTGCACACCATAAGAGGGCAGCGCAGCATAGGCTTTGGAGAAAGACTGCCTATGTTCCCATTCCAGTGCCACCACTCCCTGGTTACGTGACCTTGAGAGAGTGCTTACCTCCTCGGATCTAATTTCCTCATCTGCAAAATAAGGATAACAGTACTTACCTCATGAAGGTGTCATGAAGTCATGTGGCTAGAACAGTGCCCGGCACTTAGCACATACTAAACCATTATTAAATTCTGCTAATCCAAATGATTCTGCTATACAGTGTAGGAGTGATTATATCATAACTGGATTTAGCTATCAGTCTAGTTTCTCTCGCAAGCTGCAGTTTGGAGAACTGTCAAGTTTATTAAAGTTTATTAGCACCTGATCAGCAGCTTTCTGGGACATATCGGACAAGACATATGTTAGCAAAAAACTTGCATCTAAAACCAAGAAACACAAGTAATCTGAGTTTGGACCATTAAAAGTAAATACAAATGTAATACATCACAGTCAAATACAGCAGAGTTCACCTGTCTGCAGTGCTATAGATCCATGGTTCCCAAATTTGAGCATGCCCCGAATCACATGAAAGGCTTATTAAAAAAGACACCAGAGTTTCTGATCAATAGGTCTGGGGTAGGGCGCAAGAATTTTCACATCTAACAAGTACCCCAGGTGATAATGATGCTGCTGGCTGGTGTTCACGCTTTGAGACCCACCGATGCAGCTGGCTCTGAAAGCTGATAAAGAGAAACTAATAAAGGTAGTTTAACTTAATTTAAAACAAATATGCACTAATTTATGACTGGGGATAATAAATGTTTTTATAATGATGTTTCCCAAGCTTGGCTGTTCACTGGAATCATCTCAGGAGGTTTTTAAAATACTAATGTTTGTGTCCCGTCCCCAGGGTTTCTAATTTAATTGGTCTGGAGTGAGAATTGGGCACTGGGAATTTTAGAAGGTCCCCAGATGACTCTAATAACAGCTGAAGTTGAGAAGCACTACTCCAAAGGCCTAAGAAAGAAAGGCTCCTTTCGCTCTATCTATTATTCTTGGAGTTTTTTCAATCTACCTTTGTATTTTATCAGCAAAAACAAACATTAACAGGATGCATACTTCAATATCAGTCCCAAAGGTTGCCATGAGCTAGTGGTAAAAGTTTTTGCATTGGTTCTCAGCTCTGGCTGCACATTAAGTCACCATGAGCAGCTTTTTAAAATGCCATGCCAAGGCATCTTAGAGGTTGAAAGGAATATAGAGGAAAAAAATAAAGAGCCAACCAGTTGGAGAATATTAAAGAAAATACACGTCAAAAGAACGCATTCACAAAGCAAGCAGATAACTTGACATTTCAGTAAGAGAAGGAATAACACTAAAATGGGTTTATATGCCATACAGGGATAGTATTTATTAAACACCAAGGTTTAAAAAGTGCAATACAGACGGAAGAATCTGCAATAATGCAAATGCATACAGATGACTTCACATAAATAAAATCAGTGATACCAAAAGATAATAATTATTTTGCCCCTACAACAATGAAGAGGCCCAAATGAAAGCTGCATAGCACACTTCCTACAACAGTGACTTACAACTGCAGGAGGAGGGAAGGTGTTATCTAAGAGAGTTCCCCAAGGCGTTACAGTGTGCTTCCCCCTCGCCACTCCCACCTCACTTAGGCTGAGAATTCCTATCATAGAGCCAAGGAGCAGAGACCATTCAAAAACCAAGTTTAAAACAGAAACCAATATGTGAGATCAAACAGGTGCCTTGAAGAAAAATCTACCCTGAATGCATTGTAGATTCAAGGCTGGGAAAATTGATAGCAACGTTTTGTACTCAATTCTGTTTCAAACATTAAATAAACCAATAAATCAATGTTAGTGCATTCAGATATTTAAGCTCAATCATTATTTTTTTGATATACATTACCATTACTGATAACATTTTCACATGTAAAGACTATGTAAGAATTTTATAATATATATAACCACCCTTACCTGCTTAAGCAAATATAAACAAATACTCCCACACTGACTTTTTTTTTTTTTTTTTTTGCGGTACGCGGGCCCCTCACTGCTGTGGCCCCTCCCGCCGCGGAGCACAAGCTCTGGACGCGCCGGCCCAGTGGCCATGGCTCACGGGCCCAGCCACCCCGCGGCACGCGGGATCCTCCCGGACCGGGCCACGAACCCGTGCCCCCTGCATCGGCAGGTGGACTCCCAACCACTGCGCCACCAGGGAAGCCCCCACACTTACTTTTGAAAACTATACATTCCCTTGATGGAAAAAGTGATGGACTACAGTGACTTCTCTCAAAAGGGGGTGTAAATTTTTCTGAAAGCCAGACTTTAGTCACACCAAGTCATTTTATTGTAAGTTATATGCAAAAGCAGCTTAGTTCTTCAGAAAAAAATAAAAATAAAATAGATCAACATTTGAGATACACTGGACCAAAAAAAAAATCTGAATAAAGATGACAAAGATAAAAATATATTACTCCAAAAAATCCTTGAATTTATTAGAATATAAAACTTTAATTTCCCTCTAGTCAAAATTTTATTCACAAGAGGTTATAGGTTGTTTGTTTGTTGGAAATCTATTTGAAAAGGTTAAAAATTAAAATAATTGCTTTATTTCTTTGTTCCATTAGTACTAAGTCATGAGATCTTTGTAAGTTGTATCTGAAAGAAGAACATAAAAACTTAAAAGCAGGAGCAGGGAAAGGGGAGTGGAAGCTCAAGAATATATTACTGAGAACAAACTCTACAACTCGTCCTCACTTATGACACGTGGGTAGCAAGAGCAAACCAGCCTTCTTCATTTTGTTTCTCAATCTGTTGAACAAAGATGCAGAAAGGCTTTAGAAAGTAATCAGGAGCATGAAACCACTCAAGATTTACAATTATTTATACCAAGTACATAGAACCAAAGTTATCTTACACCACTGAATGGTACTAAAAATTATTGCTACTAGCAATTTTTTTTTGGTACGCGGGCCTCTCACTGTTGTGGCCTCTCCCATTGCGGAGCACAGGCTCCGGACGCGCAGGCTCAGTGGCCATGGCTCACGGGCCCAGCCGCTCCGCGGCATGTGGGATCTTCCCGCACTGGGGCATGAACCTGTGTCCCCTGCATCGGCAGGCGGACTCTCAACCACTGCGCCACCAGGGAAGCCTGCTACTAGCAATTTTTATTCTCTATCAGAGACAATCCCAAATATTCCCTGGTCAACAGATCCCCTTATTGATTTGGCAGACCTAATTTTTTTAAAAAGAATCAATCCAGTATTTTATACAAATCAATGTACAACTTTTTAAAATAACAAAAAAAGTTATTTGACCTTGGTAAATTAAATCTGTTACTAAATTCCAGAAATTAAGGGCAAATTATATAAAATAGTTTACGTTAAAGCTTTTTAAGAATATAAGAAACAACAAAGGACAAATCTTCCAGTGCTGGGCAATCAGAATATTCTGAGCTTACCGATTAATTTGGACTATAAATACTCAGTGTTTATTGAGGTATTCACTATTTTGTCTAATTACTGAAGCTAGTAATAAGAATAGCAAGGAAGATCCCCCCCCACCCCATCAAACAGTTGTTAGCTCACATTTGCAAATGTAATGTTTATGATTTTAAAGATACCCTCACAATTTGCTATGACTAGTCAGTCAAAGGAACTATATTTTGCTGTATTACCAGCACAGAAAAATGCCTTTTGCAAAAATTGTGGATATACTGTAAGATGCTTAGTTTCTCTACATTCCTATAGCAAATCAGAACACATAAAAAATACGTAGGACATTTATTTACCCTTTGTGCCATAACCTCTCTACGTGTGGCACATAACCTCTCTGTGGCACACTCAGATACAGCACACTGGGGCAGAGTGACAAGGAAAGTGACTGGCCCCAGGGCTCTGGTTATCCCAAGCCCTATACAGCCACAGCAAAGACTGAGGAAACCAGTATCTCAGTAAGCCCACAGCCCATTCAAGGCACCCCTGCGTGTCTTGCCACACTATTTGGAACGCTCTGCCTGAAACAATAATGTCCGATCTTTGTTGAAATCTTACTGAATTTTACCTTATTCCTTAGTTACCCTAGAAAACAAAAGAAGTGTATGCTTATTTGTTTTTCCTAATGAAGGTGAATTAGTATTTCTTTTCTTCTGAGAATTTTATATTATCTTTAAGATAACAGGAATAATAATTAAGCATGAAAACTACTAAATCAGCCACCTCCCACCTTTGCCCTCCCAACCTCTAGACACATTTCACAATTACAGTTTATCACATACCTCTGCTCTTGGATTAACAGGTGTCAAGTGCCCACTTCCTGAGGTGGCATTTAATGGAGAACAAGAATTACTAGTAGCCCCTGGAGACCTATTTATGAGAAATAAAAGAGAGTGAGAGAGTAATCTATTATTATTCACCTTTAAAAATTATATAAGACACAATTCTCAATACTGAGAAGAGCTTGATAGGAATGGCTGACTTAAGTCCAAATGAGGTAAATTATTTGCAACATATTTTCACCAACCTCTTTTTTTTTTAATTAATAGATTTTCTTTTTTAGAGTATGTTTAGGTTTACAGAAAGACTGAATGGAATGTACCATTCAGTACATTAGAGGACCACACAGATAAGTTTTTAACATTAAAAGAGGAAGAATGGATGTGCAGGGATGGGGAAGAAGGTCAGGGTCATGGAAGAGTAATGAGACGTGGAGCAGTGCAGTACTAGCATGTAGAGTGGACACAGACAGCCAGGTACATCCTTGGTGTCACCATTTACCAACTACGTGACCCATGGAGGCAAACTGCCCAATTAGCTCTATGAGCTTTGGTTTCACTTACTGTAAAGGAGGAAAATACTATTGGTCAATTTACCCTGTCATATATTACCTCCTAATTTTGTAACCCATAAAACGCTCTACATATGTGCTATTATCCTATTTTTGTCTTTAATAGCCAACCCAATGCTTTTCTACTTAATTAAGGATTGTTCCTCACTCTTCTTCTTTTTTCCCCCAAAATTCTCCTCCCCAATTACTGGATTTTCTCTACATGAGTGAATCTGTCTGAAACTAAGTCAGACATCATGCACTACCTTTTTTCACAAAGAGAATAAAACACAAACCACGTTCTTGATTTTAACCCTACCTTCTTGAATTTAGCCCACTGGTAGGAGAGACAATACTGCATTTTGAGCTTTCTGGGGCTTCCGCTACTGGAATAGATACCTCGATCATCCTCTTTCCTCCTTCTATAATATAAAAATAAACATTAGTTTATTACCTTTCAATAAAATGAAAATTAAAATTTAACTTGATTTCTGTCTTACTGCAAATTATAAAGTTGAGGGTTCTTTCTATATTTTTATCACCATGGACCACAAATACACTTCAAGGATTTTTTAAAAAACGAACTGTGGGACAAGAAACTTTAGTTCTTAGTGTCAATTCAGGAGCATGCCAGTTCCTAGAGAGCCAGAATCTTCAGACAAGTGGTATCATGTCAGATCTGCAAGTGAAAAACAGAAATTAAGAGCTAGCCCTAAAGAACAGGAGATCTTGGTGAGAGCGACTTATCTAAAGCTTTCCGAAAAAAAAAAAAATGAAAAAGAAAGAACATTTCTGGAGTTACACAGTAAAACTTTAAATCTTCTAAATCTATTACATTATTACTGTTACTGAAGACATTAAATTTGGAGGGGAAAGTTGGCTGAAGAGCTCATATGGCCAAAGGCAAGTATAATTATGTACATTTTCAATATTTCAGAAGTAGATAATCAGTCAACAAATATTTACTAAGTATGTACTCATGAAAGGCTCAGGCAGTGCTCCTAAGAATCATGCTTAAAACCAGTAATTTCTGGACTTTAAGGGGTAATGAAGCTCTATTCAATTTTATAACATATTCCTTGGTTGCCCTAGAAAACAAAAGAGGTTCTGCATGACATATGATTTATTTTTATCTTTATCATTATAGCCCACAGAGGTTCCTGTGAAACCAATAATTTTACTTAAGAAAAGAATACCTTAGACAAATAAGCACTGGAATGGAAAGAACACGGTTGCAAACCTACCAGTTTGCTTTAGAATTTCAGACAAATCACTCAACCTCTTTGTGCCTCGGTTTACTTATTTATCAAATAGTTGTATCAGCTTTGTCTACTCTGAAGGTATGTTGAAAACTAAATGAGCCAACAGAAATGAAAGTATTAACCTCAAAGAACTACTGAAATAGATGTCTCATTTGATCACAAAATTATTCTTACGAGTGATCTGCTTTATTTTTTCTTCATTGCACTTAGCACTAACTGACATTGTCTCATGTATTTATTTGCTTATTTGTATTGCCTGCTCCCCCCAGCTTGAATCCCGGAGTAGTCAAGCTGGGCAGGGGCTTGTCCTGTTCGATGCAGTATCCCCAGTGCCCAGAACATGGTGGCACATTCGTTGGTATTCACATATATTGAGTGATTTCACTTATTTATTCTAGTCACAAGTTGCCTCTAGACTTTCTGACTATGAAGGACGGTAGATAAAGCTGTAATGTGAAGGAGCCTAGAATAAACAAAGAGGAAGGACCTTAGGGAAATGCGTTATCTATCACTTTCCAGTAACTTCCAGATCACTCTGTTTTCCTGTTCTCTTTTTTTTTTAATATTTATTTATTTATTTAGTTGGCTGCACCAGGTCTTAGTTGCGGCACTCGCGATTTCTAGTTGCGGAACGCGTGAGGAATCTAGTTCCCTGACCAGAGATCGAACCCGGGCCCCCGGCATTGGGAACGTGGAGTCTTAACCACTGGACCACCAGGGAAGTGCCTCAAATCACTCTGTTCTCTGGGTCTGTAATTCAAAAAGGAAATAACTTCTGAGAGAAAGAGTCTTATTGGTAGATCCTTCATAGGTAACGTACTTCAACCAGCCACAGGACATAGGAATCTCTCTAAAACAATAATGTTTGAACACCTCAGGGGACACACCACTTACTGATACAGAGCTTTGTCTATTCCTGACAATTAGAACCTTCTCTTACACCGGGCCCAAATTAGTCTCTCTAGAACCTTCATGCAGCTCTACCCCTTGAGGGACTTAATAATTCAATTTTTGGCTAAAGAGCAACTTGAGGTCTACTTCCTTTCATCAGTACCTTTTTGAATGTGATCACTATGACAACTAATTTTTCAGTTACTTTCTATTGTTTAGAATCGCCTGTAGCTTCCCACATTCCTAAACGTAACAATTAAATAGGAAGTTTAACTTACAAGTGAAAATGTTTTAATGGTTTTAACAGAATAATAACTTGTAATTTGTTGCTGATGAAATTCTAAATTATTTTGATGCTTATGTTTATAAATAGCTGCAGCATACGCCATGAACGAATCATATACAGAACTAGATCCCATTTACATGTAGGGCAACTTAGGAACTCAGACACCAAAGATTAACTGCAGGCACCATGGGATAGCTTTCTAGAAGCTAGAGAGGAGACCAGCCTTCTAGTCCCATTTCTGTCACTTAGGTCTGTTTCTTTCTATATAAAATTGAAGACACTGAAATATATGCGCTCTGAGATTTCATTTAGCTAAATATATACTTGCAAAATCAAGAAAATGAAAATTTTCATGTGTCTAAGCTTTTAAATCATGAATTTGTGACTAACCAGTCCATGCTCCGAGAGGTGACCGAATAGGTGATACTGGTGGAGAGGAAGGATTCAAACCAACAAGTTTCTGCTGCTCTATTAATTGCAAGAGTTTTCCACGAGCCTCCATACTCTGTCGATTCAATTCTGCAATCCGTTCCTCCATGCTACTTGGTGTTAGAGGTTGTACTGCTGGAAAAGACTTAAAAAAAAAAGGACACAGACTCCATATTAAAAATAATACAAACAATTATGACCTTTTGTAAAAACGAACTCTTCCACTAAGAGTCAGCAAATTAGTATTCATAGCCTTTGCTACATGTGAACTCGAATACTGGGCAAATAGTAATAGAATTTACAAATCTCTTAATTGAAAAATAAAGGCTAAAGTAAAGGGATACTAATCCTTCTAATATCAGTGCCACATAAGCCCTCTAGTCCCTCTGTCCATGGAGAGTGTCTGTGGGACAAAGCAAAGCCTTCCTGCATCTCTTAGCATTTGTTGAGCTGCACAAAGATCACACGAGCAAAGATACTACTCCGAGTGATTGACTTCTAACATCCCTATTAAAGGCAGGTCTGGAGTTTGAATCACAATATACAAAAAAGGACCTGCGATAGTTGAAACAGATGCTTCTATAATTATAATCTTCACACACGCACTATGAGCTATTTGGCAAAGATTTCTAGGAATCTTATCACTCCTTCTGACCATGTGTCACCCTACCCAGGCCACTTTTGGCCTAATATACCTGATTCGAGAAGGCTGGTGACTGGAAAGGAATATGAGAGGTAGAGTAAAAAGGAGCCACCCAAGGAATGTAATGTTAAGTTTGATTTGAAAATTCCTGAAAGGAATGTCACTCTTAAGTACTTCATTTAGTAAATATGTCCCTTTGGGGAAAAACAATTCCTACTAGAAGTCACTAATTTGTAGCTTATGCCTGCTAGTTAAAAAAGAGATAAGCAAAACAGCATGAATTAAAAATCATGTTGTAATTCTGATTATAATGAAAAGGGTGGTGAGGGCAATAGTACTGGATCGTCCTCTCCAGCCCAACTGTTGTACTAATCGGAAAAGGGGGCAAGCTCCATTTTTAATTCTGTGGCTTTTTTAAACCATGTTTAAAAAACATGTTTCAAATAAACTTCAAAACTCTGCATACACAGAAACGTCTCTGTTGACTAAAACTGAGGCAGCTTGAACTTACATACAACTGAAACGATCACTCCTAATCTCCGTCTCGGCTTCTTCTGCCAGTCCCTTCTGACTGCTATTTCTGTCACTCGATACCTGTATTGCCCTTATTGCCCATGAGCCAGTGCTGACAGAGATGGCCCTTACCCCCACCCTCTCCTAACCTTCCTCATGGAAGCCCTCAATCCACAGTTGGTTAAGCCCCTATGGAAGCGATCACTCTGGAACCCCTAATCCATGAAGCTGGCCAGTTCCTTCCCACAGCCCCGCCTCCCATCAGAACTCTGAGAGGCGCCACATTGGCTCATGACAGGGTAAAAGGAAGACTCTCCCGTCACTGGGATCTGCATGAGGGCATGTGTTATCAACACTCCACAACCAGAACTTAGAATCCCTTTGCTCCCCACAAACAAGGAAATGAAGGTTCACGTTGCCAGGTCAGCCCTCAGTTACGTAACTTACAAAATTCCAGCACTACAACATGCAGACTTTTGCTCCTCAAAGTGTAATCCTTGGACCAACATGACCTGGGAACTTATTAGAAACGCACAGGTTCTACCTCAGACCTACTCAATCAGAGTCTGCATTTTAGCAAGATTCCCAGATGATTAGTATGTACATTAAAGCCTGACTTTAATATTCTTTAAAACATCATTTCTAAGGGAAAATGCATTCTGTGTCCTAAAAAATTAACTACTCACGAGCTGAGGGCCAACTACACACAATTCTCTTTTATGAGCCCCTTTAAGAGTAAAAATGATTTCAATTAAAACAGTTATGTGGTAAACTTTCAAGACATATTTATTCTATATATCATATTTAAAACTCCATTCCTAGCTTAATTTTAGCTTTCCTACCTGTTTTACTTTTGTCCTATTTTCCTCATTCATTTCCCCATTTTAAATTTTATGTTGTACTCTTTTAATGCATGTGTGACATAAACTGATAAACAACCTCTACTTATTTTGTGATGAGGACCCGACACAGCATAAGCCATCTAGTACCAGCTTCAAGCACCAGGGTCATTTCTGGATGCTCCAGCAATATACTTAAATACCAATATGTCTGTAGTCAGTCCTTAACTAGTACTCACAGAGGTCATGTTGCTGGCATGACTCGTCTCCTGTTTGTTAAACTCCCGAAGTCCATCCCCTTGCTCTCCCCCTGGCCCAATAATATTATTCAGGTGTGCCTTGATAGCTGAATTCTGCAGTGTCAACTCAGCAATTCGTGCCATGATGTCCTTTCTTTGTATTAATGTCTCATTTGTTCTAAGCTGCTGCCCATCTCCCAATACTGGGGGTTCTTCTGAGAGTGCGGGGTTTCTTGATTGCTGAGTGCTTGAACGGGAATTGCAGAGGGGCTGTGAGGGGTTAACAAAAGGAGCCTGGGTTTTGTTCTGCAAATCTTCTCCCATGTGAGAGGCCCTCCACCTCTGAGTAAAGCGATGACTCTCTTCACTTGAATTCTGAATGTCTGTGCCAGTAGGTACGGTCTTCTTTTCCCAGTTTTGTTCCTTCTCAATTATTTCCACGGTTGGAGGAATTCGTGGGGCAGGACGAGTTTGAGCAGTCCTCCTCAATACTGTAGATAAAATTAAAGCATAAGAAACATGTACCACTTAACCACAGTTGGCACTATAATCATCTCATTAGCCCTCCTTACTAGTTAGAGAAATATTTCAATAGAAGGATTTGGTTTCTGAATGCCTCATTTATTTTAGCAGAGAACTTACCAGCAATACCAGCGCTAACAATGAAGTACAGAGTCTTTTATATTCCTTAGAGCTTTATCGGCATCCTTGTGAAAAACCATCTACCAAGTTCACATTTTAACACATATATTAACTCATACCTGGGAATCTTGGGGGGAGTATAGATATATAATGTAAACTGGGGATGGGCAGGGGAAACATCTCAGAAGAAGTAAAGTTATTAAATGATTACATATGTGACAGAAAGTAGAGCAAAGAACATTACAGTCAGAGAGGACAACATATGTGAAGGCCCCAAAATAGGAAACAGCAAAGAAAGGAGGCCAGTCTGGCTGTAGCATAGCAACAAGGCAGAACTGGGAGTATATGAAACCAGACAGGCATACAGGGCCATTTCTTGCAGAGCTTTTAAAAGCCACGTTAGAAATTTTATAATTTAATCCAAGAGCAATGAAACCTGGAGGTTTGGGAATGACTCAATTTACATAATTTACATTTCTTAAATTCTGTCGATAATTGGAAGGTCCAGGAATAGAAGTAGGGAGACCAATAAGCAGCTGTAGTAGTCAAGAAGAAAGATGATGGTAGCTTTGACTAAGGTATGTTTGCTATAAAGATGGAGAGAAGTAGATACATTTGAGAAATATTTTGGCAATAGAACTGAGAGTGATGAACTGAAAGTAGGGAGTGAGGGAAACGCACAGAGCAAGATGGCATGCACAAGTGAATCGATGGTGATGCCATTTACTGACATGGAGAAGACAAGGAGAACAGATTTGGTGGAAGGAGGATTATTAAGAATTGTTTTGAACATGCTAAGTTTAAGGTGCCTATATATCCATCCAAGCAGATGAAACATGGGTCAGAAACTTAAGAGACTATCTAGGCTAAGATCCAAAACTGGAGGTCACTGGGCATATACTGGGTTTGCCAAAAAGTTCATTCGGGTTTTTCCGTAACATCTTATGGAAGCCACAAGAACGAGTGAGATTATTTAGAGAGAAAGAATAGAGTGAGAGAAGAAACCAGTAACAAGACACGAAGAACTCAACATTTAGAGTCAGATAAAGGAGGAGAAGCTAGCAAAGCAGACTGAAATGGAGCAGCCAGAAAGACAAAGAAATATTACAAGACTGTGGTTTCAAGGAAACAAAGAGGCAGTGGTTAACTGTGTGTAATATTAGTGTAAGACCTAGAAACATAAGGACAGAAAGCGTACAGCGGAGTTAACAACACATTGGCCACTGGAGCCCTTAGCAAGAGTGATTTAGGTAGAATGACAAATATGGGAGTGAATCGGGGGAATAGATGCTTCTATTTCAAGACTACAGACTGAGCATACATTTATCTCGCCTTCTTTAACTGACAGTAAGGAAATATAAACACAAATAAACTCACACCAGTAAAGATAATGGTCTGGGGAGAAGCAGTAGCAAACTAGATATTTCAACACATTTCTGGAAGACTGAGAGTGGATGGGAAGTGTGTGAAAGAATGAAATTGTGCAGAAGCCACAGTCCAGAATATGTCTATTAATTAAAAGGAAGCTACAGGTAAAGCCAGTTTCTTTTGGGGAGTACTGAAAAGGCTGCAGGCTCAAAGCTGACAGGTACAGAGAAAGAGAAAAGTAGGGCTAAACTGGGGAATTACTTGAAGGCCTGTCTTTTATACAGTGATGTCAGTCAACCTGTTGCTCACAACTTCTGACACCCATCCTTGAAAACAACAACAACAACAAAAACAGGGTTGGGAAGAGCAAATGTGGTAGACGCAATTGGATAGCTGGATCCTGCTTCCATATGCTACAGGAAGCCTGCAGTTAACATCTCATGCCCATATGCGCAAAGCAACTACTTAAGGCAAAACATATTGGGAAAACAGACCTAGCCTTACCTACATCATAGAGGAGAAAACTTATGCCAGCTACCTATACTATTCAACCTAGTCATTTATTCTTAAATATGAATGGACAATAAAGGATGACCAGACACTGAGGAAAGCCAGCAGCACAAAAAAGAAAAGCCAGGATAGATAAATAGAACAGACTAAGAAGAGAAGAAAGAAAATTCAGGTACAGAGGAAAATGTAACAAAATTTTAACTGGTTTCCTCGGAAGAGAGTTTCTGGAAGATATTGCATTCATAATGAGCAGCACTGGAAAAAAGGACAATCAGAAAATAAGAAAGGGTCCTTGATTGGAAATTAAAAATATGGTTGGTGAAATACAAAAATGTAAAAGTCAGGCTTGAATATAAAGTGAAAAATACTTCCAAAATATAAGAAGGAAGATATAAGGCCAAATACATGAGAAAATAATCCAGAAGGTCAACATATAATTTCTCCAAACTGCAGAAAGTCATGTCTTCTGACGGAAAGGTCCCACGGGTGCCTCACAGTAATGAGGAAAAAACCCACATTTAGATACACCCTGTGCAATTTCAGAATAAAAATAAAGGGATCCTAAAAGCTTCCACAGAGAAAGAGTAGGTCAAAAATACAAAGAAATAAAATTTCGATATGAAATCAGACATCTTGACTGCAACACTGGATAATAAAAATCAATGGAACAATGCCTTTAATTTCTCAGGAAAAGGGGCTAAGGACCTAGAATTCTATTTCTAGCCAAATCATCAATCAAGTATAAGAGAAAAATGACAATATTTTCAGATTTTCAAAAACTCAAAGTTTACCTTCTATATACCCCTTCTGATGTCTTCTTTCAGAAAATTGAGGGAGAAAACCAAAAAAGAGGAAGAAATGGAATCTAGGACGCAGCAGATCCAAACCAACAGTGTGATAACAGGGACTTCCCTGGTGGTCCAGTGGTTAAGAATCTGCCTTCCAATGCAGGAGACGCAGGTTCAATCCCTGGTGGGGGACCTAAGATCCCACATGCTGCGGGGCAACTAAGCCCATGTGCCGCAACTACTGAGTACACAAGCCACAACTAGAGAACCCATGTGCCACAACTACAGAGCCCACGCGCTCTGGAGCCTGCATGCCACAACTCGAGAAAAGTCCACACGCCACAACGAAAGATCCCACGTGCCTCAACGAAGATCCTGTGTGCCACAACTAAAACCTGACACAGCCAAAAATAAAATAAATAAATATTTTTTTAAAAAGTGTGATAACAGCAAGTCCCAGGATAAGAGCTGTGCAACAGGCCCAGGAAGCAATCCGTTGAGACTGGAACAGAGGTTGGCGGGCTCTGGGAAGGTATCTCTGGTATCAAAGTGGAATGACTAAAGGACGTGCAAATGAAATGGGTGAAGGCACATTATACTTTTGTCAACAAGACGATAAAAGCAATTTGAATCTTCAGGCAAAATAAAAACAGAACAAGAAAATCACAGTATAAACACAGAGCCAAATAAAACATTCTGAGCAAATGATGAAGTGAAATAAGAATTCACCTTGACCTTCATACTATGAACTTTTTCCTTTTGTGTGGCACAAGGACTGATAGTAACAATGAACCCAAAAAGAAAATGTAATTGTTATTTGTTTTCAATGTCAGTATCCATCTATAGATGAGACAGAGAAGATATAATGGTAATGGAACATTGTAAATGTTAACAAACTTGATACTACCAAAGGAAAGGTAAAGGTGACTGAAGATGGGAGGTGGAAACAAAGGAGAGGAAGAAAGAAGGGAGGGGAGTTAGTGTTCTCCTCTCATAGCAGAGAGCTAACAGATACTGCCTGAAGTTAATGAAAAAGAAATAGAAAGTATTTAAAGTCATGAAGTTCTGCAACAGAAGAAATAAAAATAAAAACATAATTATCCAAATTAGATAGAGAAGAGAGGCAGGTGTTAAGATGAATTAAACCCTCTTCTTTAATAAGGGAGAGTCTATAATGATTGTGTAAAGTTGATACTTCAAGAGATGTGAAAATATTTTATGTTAATTATTAAGACCACCATCAGATAAACAGAAATCAAACTGGGATAAAAATAACTGCCTCTTGCGGTAGGCCTAGAGGTGGAGGAGGAGGAGACCCTTGTATGTGCTTTTTTTAACCACCTGCAAATATGAATTAAATTAATACTTTAAAAAGTGAATGGAAGATAAGAAAGCGAAAACAGCATATGTATACCACTCTTTCAAGAAGCATGGTTATAAAAGAAAGTAGAAATTGATTAGTAGCTAAAGGAAAGTATTTATGATGGGAAATTCTAGAACAACACTGTCCAATATGGCAGCCTCTGGTTATACGTGACTATTCATATTCAAACTTTAATTAAAATTAAATAAAATTTAAAATTCAGTTCCATCAGTCACAGTAGCCACATTTCAGGTTCTCAGCAGTCCCAGAAGGCTAATAGTGGCTACCATATTAAATGGGGGAGATACAGAACATTTTTTATCATCACAGAAAGTTCTATTGAACAGTTGTTCTAGAGCATAACTGAATACTGATGATGCACCCTATGTACCTCTCATCTCTGTCTGCATGTTCAGTTTAACTGAACAACTCTTTACATGTGAGCATTCCAAAGAAAATGCTGAAAAGTATGTTAATAAAACTTCACCAATTCAGAATACATATTCCAAGGTAGTTCTATCTGCACACTGTAAAAGAAATGTGCAGTGTTATTTTCAATGCAGAACCTGCTGAAGATGCTAACAAAATGTTGTCTAGAGCAATCCCTGAATAATTTGCTTTCACAAACAGTTAATATATTTGCAGAGTAAAAATATTTATTATAATTATTTCTTTAAAAGGATTTCAAGCTACCTTGTTATCACCAATGAAAAATAATTTACAATATCTCATAAGAGATCATTAGGCAAGCCCATTAATAACATGCAAACATTTGAAAAATTACTTTAAGGAATGAAAGCTAACTTGAACAGAAATCAGAATTGAAATTATATTTCATAAATCTAGCCAATGTTAATAATACTTACTAGACCTCTAAAGAGGAAATATCAAATCACAGCACTGTAGAGCTGGAAGGACATTAAAGATAAAGGAAAAGACTCTCATTTGAGAGACAGGAAAACTAAAGTCCAGGAGAGGTATCTTAGCCCCATGACGACAGCTAGTCACTGGACCGGCAGGCCAAGACTCCAGCACTTTTGACCCTCAGCCTAGCGCTGTCCCCCTGCACCACACAGATCTGACAAACTCTACATTTGCATTGTAAATGCTAAAACAAATTTTATAACAGCAAGGATTTGTCATTTTCTTTAACCTCTTATGGTCTTTTCACGTCCTCTAAGGGAAACGAAGTGCAGAAAATCTGACAAATTCTGTACGTCCTAATGACAATAAAAATTATTCTTCTGTTCCTCTACATAAAAATATAAACACTCTTTTTAAAGAAAGAAAAAATTAGGCAAATCAGGGCTGAATAACATTTTTCTAAAAACTTTGGAGGAACATCTAAGGTAGTTTTTTTGATTGAAGAACTCTTCTGAAAATGAAATGAAAGTTATAGCTCCAGAAAAATGTACATGTGGACAAATAAACATAATTTTCCAAACAGTGAAGGAGTCCATGGAACATCTGAAGACCATCCATGAGCTCCAAGTTTTAAGAATCTATGAGCGAAGGATTAATAATAAATTTTTAAAATATTATTCAAAGTTCTCTTTATATATGCTGCAAAAGTAATTCTAAAGCTACTTTTAATTATACATAGGCTTTCATTATAAAATTCTCCAAGCTGACTGAGCTAAAAACTTTTTCTAAAAAAGAGGTTAATAATCAGATCTGACTTACAAAATCCTCTAAGTCACAGTTCCTGTCTTTCCTTGGTTAAACTTTCCTTACTCTCCGAAGTACAATCTCCCCTTGTTTCTTACCCCTTCCTGTGCCCCTGGACCATAGACACAAATGGGATTCCCCTTACTCTGCATTTTATTGCTGAGGACTTTGGTCCTTTGATCTGAGTTCAATTAATATTTACAATGTCTGATGGAACAGATACATAATGAAATTCACTGTCACATTTCACCATAAGTGTAATACACATGATATAAACCACCCTGAAAGACCCTCCTTCAGCTTAAAGATTAGGTATGGTAATCAGTATCTTTTAAAATTCTGTTTATCAGGGAAAAATGAACACAATATTTTACATATATGAAGCATAAAAAAACAGCTGCCTTATAGCTTTAAAAGAAGCCTGCTTACCATCCTGCAAAGGACAGAATTCTGAGTTGCTCTTCTGCCTGGGTGGTGTTAACAATACCGCTGGCTCAAATATATGCCCTGGAAAATTGCTGGCCAGATTCCTGCTTTCTGGAGGGTTTGGCACCTGAGACAGTTTAACAGGCAAATCTTCCTGTGGCAATTCAACCACATCTTCCCCTCTGAACATCAATGGCACGGAGACATTAGCATTTACAGCTGGACCCTCTGAAGAAGATGAGAGGCTATGAGTACTCAAAGGAATTATGAGCACATTTCAGGTGTTTATACTTAGATGCATTTCCACAGAGGGCAAAATCACGGGGCCTCGGGAGCCTTCACTTTCTAGTCCATATGCTCATTTAGCAGTCCCTCACAGGCAAAGCTCCTGGGGGGCCAGCACTGGGAAGGAGTGGCTGTTTTTGAGAAAAGCACTGCCCTTGAAGACCCACCCTCACCATTGAGTTTATCTCCTGCAAGTTAAATTTTAGAGTCAGCCACTTAGAATCCCTTCTAAGAAAATGCGCCTAGGGCTTCCCTGGTGGTGCAGTGGTTGAGGGTCTGCCTGCCGATGCAGGGGACACGGGTTCATGCCCCGGTCCGGGAAGATCCCACATGCTGCAGAGTGGCTGGGCCCGTGAGCCATGGCCGCTGAGCCTGCGTGTCCGGAGCCTGTGCTCCACAACGGGAGAGGCCGCAACAGTGAGAGGCCCGCGTACCGCAAAAAAAAAAAAAAAAAAGAAAGAAAATGCGCCTAAATACATAAAACTCTTTCCACACAGAGACACTCATCAAAATTATTACTTAGAAGTAAAAACTCCTAAATGTCCTATTCAGCCTATGGCATACAATGATGGCACATGAGGTGAAAAAAAGGTTTTCAAAGCATCACCACAAATGAACTAAAGTCATGAATTTCTGAAAGTCAGTATTTTTTTTTCTTTCCATGACCATCCCGTCCTCTTCTGAACCTGGGGCACCATAATGAAAGGTGCTGGTATTAAATTCCCACATGTCTAGGAGGCTAGTTCTTCTACTTTCTATTTGTGTGACTTTGCTAAGTTACCAACACTTTCTCTAAGCCTTAGTTTTCTCATCTAAAAAATGGGGGGTAACAATGACACCTACCTCATAAAACTGAGTGAAGAACTCTTGAAAATTAAATGAAAGCTATATTATGAGGATTAAACGAGATAATACATGTAAAACACTGTAAAAGTACTTGGCATAGAGCAAGTATCCAATAAATATTAGTTGGAAGTAGCAGTGGCAAATGTAATAGTGTTAATGCTGTTTATGCATAAACAGCCAATAATTACATACAAGTTTACAGTTTTTTTTTCTCTATAAGTATTTTAATCCCAATCTGGGATAATAAGACTATTCCACTCACCTAGACTGTCCATATTTCTACTTGTGGCTCCCCTTTCTAATGTCTGACTTTCTTTGTTATTTATCACAGGACAGTTCTTAATGGCATGTGTGAGTGATATAAGCTGCTCATCTGTTGTGATCATGTACTGCTGAAGTCTTGCCTAGAGAAGAACGAACAAAATAATATCATTGGCATATCAGACAACAAATCATCACCTAGGTATGTATAACTATATCATTTCAGACTTTCAAATACTAAAACAATGCATTCATTAAAACATATAATTATAAATATTTTTAAAATTCCATGATAGAACAATGGTCTAATAAATCACGGAATATTATTAATTAATAAATACACTGCTACAACGATAAGAATTAACCTTTTCATAGGGCTTTCAATTTACAAAATCTCTTTATATAGATGATACACTACTGACTCTCGAGCTACCCTGAGAGATACATCAAGTGGAGGAAACTCAACAGAATATTATATAGACATTTAAACTGATAAACATGAGCATTATAAAAATTTATGGTAATGTATATAAAATAGTGTTAAAAGACTACATATATATATACATATATATCTATATATGTATATATATCTATACCACATATGTATATATATTACAGTTGACACTTGAACACAGGAATTAGGGGCATCAACCCTCTGCACAGTGAAAATTCATGTATAACTTTACAGTTGGCCCTCCATATTTGAGGTCCTGCATCTGTGGATTCAACCAACCACAGATTGCATAGTACTGTAGTACATATTTATTGAAAAAAATTCATGTATAAGTGAACCAGCACAGTTCAAACTAGTGTTGTTCAAGGGCCAATGGTATATACACAAACAGACATAGATATCTCCAAGATGAATAGACATTAGATGAAAATCAGATGTGGTCAGAAGTCAGAAATATTATTAGTAGGACTGCTGAATGAAGTATACTAAACATTTTTATATCCGCCCAAATTTTTCCCAAATTCCACACTCATATATCTAGTGGCCTACTCAACATCTCCACCAGGAACTCACATAGGCTTTTCAAACTTAAAATATACAAAACCAAACTCCTCCTGAACATCCCCACCTCATCAATAAAAACTCCATCCTTCTAACTGCTCAGGCCAAAACTCCTGACTCTTCTCTCACATCTTCCCCTTCACCCCATATCGTATCCATTGGCACATTCTACTGGTTGACTTCAAAATATATTAAGGGGCTTCCCTGGTGGCGCAGTGGTTAAGAATCCACCTGTCAATGCAGGGGACATTGCCTACAAGCTTAAAGTGTTTACAGATTCAACATCAGGTCAAGATACATTCCTTCTGATGATGTCATATCTTCGTGAGGCTGAGTTTTCATTAGTTGCTGTGCTAAAAAGCAACACTGCATAAAAATGATTGTGAATAGGAAATAAGACTGATGGTGTCCAATATGATTCTAAGCTATGAGAAGCTGTACAATGTTTCATGTACAACATGTATACATATTCCATTAGTAAATAACTGGTTATTTAATCATGATAAAAATAAGACTTTTTCTATCAATTTACATGTATTATTTTTTTCACACAGCATCCAAGCTGTTAAGACATAAATGCTTATTAAGTTGTTTGAACCTAACTACTTAATAAATGGAACTGTTGGGTATTTCTTTGGTCTAGGAGTGTCCTGAGGCACTAAGGGCTTGAATGGAGCTAGGGCAGTGATCTCTGATCTAATCTCAACACGACAGCCTAGAGTGATTCTCTTAAAACTTAAGTCAGATCACATCTCTTCTCTATCCAAAACCCTTCAGTGGTTTCCCATCTCATTCAGAACAAAAGCCCAAGTCCTCACTCAGCCTGCAGGGCCCCATGTGATCTGGCTTCCCTGATCTTGTCTCCTCCTGCGCTCCCTCTGCCACATCCCACTCCCGCCACCCTGGTCTCCTTGATGGCTTTGAGCTCAATAGCCATGCTCCCACCTCAGGACCTTTACCCTTGCTGTTCCTCTGCCTCGAGTGCTCTTCCTTCAGCTATCAGCATCCTCGCTTCCTCACCTCCTTCAGGCCTTTACTCAATGTCACCTCCTCAGACAGACATGGGCCATCCTATTTATACCTTCCCACCTTGGGCACTTCCTATGCCTCTTACCTGCTTTATTTTTCTTTATAGTACATAATAACCATCTAACTTACAATATACTTCACTATTTGGGGGTGTGTTTATTTAGAATATAAGCTCCTTGAGGGCCAAGATTTTTTTTTCGTTCATTACTGTATTTCCTGCACCTAGAACAGTTCCAGGCCCACAGTAAGTGCTCAATAAAGATTTGTTGAACATATTAGTATACTTGAAAAGTGTACTATCTTCCTAAGAGAATTGAAATATATGTTCACACAAATACTTGTACATGAATGTCCATAGCAGCATTATTAATTCATTACACACAAAAAGTGGAAACAACTCAAATGTCCTTCAACTGATGAATGGATAAGCAAAATGTGGTAGAGCATATATTTAGAATATTATTGGGCAATAAAGAGGAATGTAGTACTGATACATGTGACAACATGGATGAACCCTGAAAACACTATGTTGTGTGAAAGAAGCCAGATACCAAACACCACATATTGCATGATTCCACTTATATAAAATATCCAGATTAGGCAAATCTATAAAAACATAAAGTATATTTGTGGTTACCAGGGGTTGAGGGGAAGAGAGAATGGAGAGTGAATGCTAATTAGTATGGGGTTTCTCTTTGGGTTAATGAAAATACTCTGGACTTATCTAATGGTGCTGGTACACAACTCCATGAATATACTAAGAAACCACTGAATTGCACACTTTAAAAGGGTGAGTTAAATGGTATGTGAACTATACATCAATAAAAAAAATTGCATGTGTTATATCTAATGTCCATTGACACAAACATAACTTGTCTACTAACTACTGATTTTCTAGTCTCTTTTGGCTGTTAAGTAAAGGTAATAATAACCACTATTTGAGAACAAAAAGATGAATAAAGATACTGAAGATACTATAAACAACTTTAAACAGCGTATGTTATAGGAGGGTTCCTCAAAGGGTATCCTCTGCTATTTTGAGATGAAAAGTAGCTATCATAACACTCATTTCATATTTTGGATAAACTATTATAATATTGGTAGTTATCATTTAAATGTAGATTCTGTCTTCCCCAATAAATAGTAAGTTTCTTAAAGACAGTAGCCTTATTCTACACTATCTGTAGTCCAAGTTTCTACTATACTACCTCCAATATAATAAATGTGCCATAAAAGTTACTCTTGATGATAATAAAGAAGCAGTAAGTAATCATGCCAGCACAAGTAAATCAAAGGCAAAGAAGAGAATCTCATACATCCATAAAAATGCTTTATACTACTAAACACAGAAAAGTTTGGGATCTCATCTAAGTACCTGGGCAGCAGTATTTTCTTCTCTAAGGAGAAGAACTTCAGCTGTCAGAGCATCAATCAGCTCTCGATGATCGCCTAATGCTTGTTCCAGTTGCTGCCTTGTCTCTACTTCTTTACGCAGTTGGAGCTCACTCTACAAAAAAAATGTCAAATAAACTCCCATCCATAGCATCACATGTTGAAAACCAGAAGTTTCTACTCAAAGCTGTCAAAGAAGAGAATACTTACAAAGTACATATTATGTGACAGTAATGAAAATTAAATATTTTTATTAAAAGGTTTATAGTTGATTATAATGTGCTGCTTTATCCTCTTCCCTTCTTTAAATATAACACAATGAACAGAATGGTATGTAGAATTAAACAACTACAATTTTTATAGAAGAGAGTGGAAGGAAGTACAAATACATGTTGCTTGAATGTATGTAGGCCATCTCCAGAAGGGCACACTGGTATCTGCTAATGATAGCTGGCTACAAGGAAGGAAACAGGTTAAATGGAAGTTAGGGGTGGGAATTAGATTTTTCATCGTATATTCTTCTGTATCTTTGAATTTCATACCATGTAAATGTATCACCAATTCAAAAATTAAGTTTGTTAAAATATAATTAAAAATAAAAAATAGGTTTAAATGATTTAGCTTTGTAAAGCAAGTGATTAACTAAAAAGTACATGCTTCTAAGCCTGTAATACATTCAGAGAGCCAAAAGTACATTCCTAGAGATTCCTAACTTCTGGGTAGAAGAATGGTAAGACTATCACAAGTCTGACAGTATAATAAATCTTTAAAAAGCAAATTTAGATAGATCTCTACAAGATGGTGGAGTAGAAGGACCTGAGCTCACCTCCTCTCATGAAAACACCAAAATCACAGCTAACTACTAAACAACCATTGACAAAAAAGGACTGGAACCTACCAAAAAAGATCTTCTACTTCCCAAGATAAATAAGAATCCATGAGACAGTAGGAGGGGCACATTCACGACACAGTCAGATCCCATACCTGCCGGGTGGGCAACTCACAAACTGGAAAATAATTATATTGCAGAAGTTCTCCCACAGGAGTGAGAGTTCTGGGCCCAGGTCAGGCTCCCTGGTCTGGGGGTCTGGCACTGGGAGGAGGAACCCCCAGAGCATTTGGCTTTGAAAACCAGGGGGGCTTGATCACAGGAACTCCACAGGACTGAGGGAAACAGAAACGCCACTCTTGGAGGGTACACACAAGGTCTCGTGTACACCAGGACCCAGGGGAAAAAGCAGTGACTGCAGAGGAGCCTGCGCCAGACCTACGTCCTGGTCTTGGAGAGTCTCCTGGGGAGGTGGGGGGCAGCTGTGCCTCACTGCGGGAACAAGGACAAGGACACTGGTGGCAGAGGTACTGGGTAATCATTGGCATGAGCTGTCCTGGAGGCTGCCATTTTGATGCCAAGACCTGGCCCCACCCAACAGCCTGAAGGCTCCAGTGATGGGATGCCTCAGGCCAAACAACCCACAGGGCAGGAACACAGCCTGATCCATCAGCAGACAGGCTGCTTAAAGTCTTCCTGAGCCCACAGCCACCTCTAAACACACCCCTTGACATGGCCCTGTCCACGAGACAGACAAGACCCCACCAGTGGTCAGCACCAGTCCCTCCTACCAGGAAGCCTGCACAAGCCTCTTAGATCAGTTTCATCCACCAGCAGACAGACACAAGAAGCAAGACAAACTATAATCCTGCAGCCTGTGGGATCGCAAACACAGAAAGTCAGACAAAATGAGACAACAGAGGAATATGTTCCAGACAAAGGAACAACATAAAACCCCAGAAGAACAACTAAATGAAGTGGAGATAGGCAGTCTACCTGAAAAAGAATTCAGAGTAATGACAGTAAAGATGATCCAAGATCTCAGAAAAAGAATGGATGCACAGATCGAGAAGATACAAGGAACGTTTAAGAGCTAGAAGATATAAAGAACAAACAAAAAGAGATAAACAATGCAATAACTGAAATGAAAAATACACTAGAAGGAATCCACTGAAGAATAAATGAGGCAGAAGAATGGATAAGTGAGCTGGAAGACAGAATGGTGGAAATCACTGCCGCAGAACAGAATAAAGAAAAAAGAATGAAAAGAATGGGGACAGCCTAAGAGACTTCTGGGACAACATTAAACGCACCAACATTTGCATTTTAGGAGTCCCAGAAGGAGAAGAGAGACAGAAAGGGCCTGAGAAAATACGTGAAGAGATAATATCCGAAAACTTCCCTAACATGGGAAAGGAAACAGTCATCCAAGTCCAGGAAGCACAGAGAGTCTCATACAGGATAAACCCAAGGAGGAACATGCTAAGACACATGTTAACACATTACTGACCAGGGGCTTTTTGCAGAAGCTAATGATGGTGGCTGGCAATTTGTTATGTAAGTGAATATGGAAACACTAGCATTTGAGTAAATACTGACAACTTTTTTTTGCACTTAATGTATTTATTTGAAACTTTGTACATGTCTTACTAAAGCATTCTAATATTTTGTTAAGAGTGTCATAGGCAGTATAGCAGGCACCTCTGTGCAGGGGAACAGAACATCTATTACAAACATACTGTGTTTCACTGTGCTTTCCCCTGAAAGAGCAGATGCTACACTTTCTGGCGGCACTTCTTTTTAGTCCTGTGGGTATTATTTCCTCTAGAATATGTTTTTATTTTACCTGATAGTTGACAAGGTGGATCTTTGCAGGGGGCTCTTTTGGAAATGCCACAAGAAGGACCAGGTGCGGGACTACCACTACATTCACCAGAATGGTCAGTTACCCATTGTCTAGCTAATAAAAATTACTTGTAAGTCATTTTATTCTGTGCATTAAGGCTACAATAAATTTTAAACACATTGAATAAACTGCAATTACTCAAAAGAACCCCAGTTTCTTATACCATTTTAGAGTTTTCCAGAGGACACTGAAGTTGGACAGATTTGATCAGATCAATCAACTCCTTTCATATATTTATTATACTCTATATACAAGTGGGCTTAGTTATCTGATGGCCAGTCCTCCTGTCTTCTTTTCCTGTAGATGCTATGGAGGCGTCATGAATAGTTGTCACCATGCGGACTAGCCTCTTGTCTTTCCAAATAAGAAGAATCACTTCTCTCTTCTGTAAGAATGTCATTTCTCCCATCTGTAGATTTTTAGATTTCTCCTTTAATTGGTTTAATAGACCACAATTCTCTCTTATAGTCCCACAAACTCTGGTTTTATTTTTCAACAATATTTCAGATGTGGACACAGCTGTAATAACTGTCTTTGTAAATATGGTGCCATGAACCAAGATAAGGTTGTAGGACCAATAATATTGTTTCTTGCAGTTTCTTTCCTTCACCCATGTAAATCTCAAGACTGCATGTATATCCAGTTTCACTTTTGCTAACCATCCTGACCCAAATTCCATATTTTGTAAGTTTTCTGGGATTATAGGTTTGTTTTTTTTTTTGCGGTAAGCGGGCCTCTCACTGTTGTGGCCTCTCCCGTTGCGGAGCACAGGCTCCGGATGCGCAGGCTCAGCAGGCCCAGCCACTCTGCGGCATGTGGGATCTTCCCACAAACCCATGTCCCCTGCATCGGCAGGCGGACTCTCAACCACTGCACCACCAGGGAAGCCCGGACTATAGGTTTTGAATCTGAGTCGTCCTCTCCACTTTATCTTTGCCTCCTCAAGTGATAGCTCTTGTTTGGGTACATAGATCGATTGAAATTTTCATAGAAAACAATCCAAAAGAGATTTAACTTTTGAAATTCTGTCTGCAGGACGTGGAGTTTCCAAGTTATCATTAAAGTGAAGAAATGTCATTATTTGTTTGAACCTTCTTCTCGTCAAAATCTTTGGAAAGATAGGTGTTTCAAGCAAGGGGTCAGTCGACCAATATTCTTTCCAGTGTGACTTTCTTATTTGTTCCATCAAAATTATTAATCCAAGAAACTTCTTCATGTCACTATTGCTTACATCAGTCCATTTTAAAGCCTTATCATACTTTTTATGATTTTTCATTCTGTTGGTGATACAAGTTTGTTTGAGAAGCAACCAACTTGAAACAGTCGTTACCAAAAATTAATTCTGCTATTTCACTAACACTTTGTGGGTTATTACATTCAATAGTTACAGCTGACACACCCGTAAAGTCTTCTAATTTTTGTGAAATGTTGCCTTCAACCCACTCTTCTGTAGAAGCAAAGAAGCATTATCCAGCAGTGTGAGTTTCATTTTCATTTTCTGTATCAGAATCAATCACTAAGGTTTTTTGTCTTTTTGTTGGTCTAATATTCACATCTGCTGAATCAGAACTATATTCTGAAGAACTATCATCTCCTGAGACACTAGTATATATGTCACTAGAAGAATCAGAGAAAGCATCTGCATAAAATTCACTGAAAAATTCTTCTTCACTCAAAATTTCATGATGCATAATTTTTGAAGATTTTACGATAATAAACTTGCATTTATAATTTACACAATGTTGGAACAAAAACCTAATGGAGCAAAACGTGAATAATAATGACAATCGCAAGTTGTATAATGAACCCTTGATCAATTTTAAGCCCTAACAACTTCACACGGTGATATTAATTGTATCACTTTCTAAAAATGTACTGATACGTCTCTGGTCAATAACGTTCAGGTAACAAAAGATGTATTAATACATTGCCCGTCAATAAGTTGTTAATCAAATTGACAAAAATTAAAGACAGAGAAAATATTAAAAGCAACAAGGGAAAATCAACAAATAACGTACAAGGGAATCCCCATAACGTTATCAGCTGATTTTTCAGCAGAAACTCTGAGGCCAGAAGGGAGTGGCAAGATATACTTAAAGTGATAAAAGGGAAAAACCTACCACCAAGAATACTCTACCCAGCAAGGCTCTCATTCCAACTCGATGGAGAAATCAAAAGGTTTACAGACAAGCAAAAGTTAAGAGAATTCAGCACCACCAAACCAGCTTTACAACAAATGCTAAAGGAACTTCTCTAGGGGGAAAAGAAAAGCCCACGACAAGAAATGAGAAAATTACAAATGGGAAAATTAACTGGTAAAGGCAAACATACAGTAAAGGTAGGAAATCATCCATACACAAATATGATATCAAAATCAACAATCGTGAGGACAGTACAAATGCAGGATATTGGAAATGCATTTGAAATTAAGAGACCAACAACTTAAAACAATATTGTATATATATAGACTGCTATATCAAAACCTCATGATAACCACAAACCAAAAATCTACAATAGATATACAGACCAAAAAGGAAAAAGAATCCAAATACAACAACAAAGATAATCAAATCACAAGAAAAGAGAACAAAAGAGGAAGGGAAGAAATAAGACCTATGAAAACAATCCCAAAATAATTTTTAAAATGGCAATAAGAAAATACATATTGGTAATTACCTTAAATGTAAATGGATTAAAGGCTCCAACCAAAAGACACAGACTGGCTGAATGGATACAGAAACAAGACCCATACATATACTGTCTACAACAGACCCACTTCAGACCTAGGGACACATACAGACTGAAAGATATTCCATACAAATGGAAATTAAAACAAAGCTGTAGTAGCAATACTCATATCAGACAAAATAGACTTTAAAATAAAGCCTGTTACCAGAGACAAAGAAGGACACTACATAATGATCAAGGGATCAATCCAAGAAGATATAACAATTGTAAATATACATGCACCCAGCATAGGAGCACCTCAGTATATAAGGCAAATGCTAACAGCCATAAAAGGAGAAATCTACAGTAACACAATAAGAGTGGGGGACTTTAATACTCCACTTACATCAGTAGACAGATCATCCAGACAAGAAAGTCAATGAGGAAACACAGGCCTTAAATTATACATTATACCAAATGTACTTAATTGATATTTATAGAACATTCCACCCGAAAGCAGCAGAATACACATTCTTCTCAAGTACACACAGAACATGCTTCAGGATAGATCACATAGTGGGCCATAAAGAAAGCCTCAATAATCTAAGAAAACTGAAAACATATCAAGCATCTTTTCTAACCACAACACTATGAGATTAGAAATCAACTACGAGAAAAAAACTGTAAAAACCACAAACACGAGAGAGTGGCATGGACATATATACACTACCAAATGTAAAATAGATAGCTAGTGGGAAGCAGCAGCATAGCACAGGGAGATCAGCTCGGTGCTTTGTGTCCACCTAGAGGGGTGGGATAGGGAGGGTGGGAGGGAGATGCAAGAGAGAGGAGATATGGGGATATATGTATACGTATAGCTGATTCACTTGGTTATACAGCAGAAATTAACACACCATTGTAAAGCAGTTATACTCCAATAAAGATGTTAAAAAAAAAAAAACATGCCACCTTTTTGATCTGTGTACTCAACCAGGAAACAAAAACATGAGAGGTACATTCATCTAGCTGATAGGCTTCTGCAGTATCTCTTCAAGCCAGTAGGATCTGTGCCCTGCAGAACAATGTAGTCAGTATGTCTATAGGCCCTGATAAGCTTGAAAAATTATCCATACACTTTCTACATACAAGACTAACCAGAGCCAAGGGGAAAATCATGTCCCCACTTTGGTATTATCTGTCTGATAAGTTTAAATGGGAAAAATGCTTTTCAATTTTTTCCATAGTCATTGAAACTGATAGTTTAATCTAAATAGTAACGTTAACATCAGTGTGACATTCCAGAGCTACTCATGTAGTTTTAATTTCCCCCCCACTTTGGAGAAATGACCTTGCACTACTGTGTTAAAAAGCAAATAGCTGCTTCAATATTTACATCAAAGTGTTTGCTCAATACATTTCAGCATAATAATTACAAACAAGAAGAGAATGCAATTTTGCATATCATAAGTGTCTTCTGAAAGTCACTAAAAATCCTATATCAATCTAGACACTGATTATGTCCATTGTCTCTTTTATGTAATATTTATTTTCACAGAAATGCCTCAGGTGAATACAACTCTTTCCAGCTTGAGCTTTGTATTTTGGGAAATAATTCACAGAGTTCAGTGCTTCCAACTTTGATAGATTTATTGTCATGGCAGTGCCAAACATCTTTTTCTGATACTTGCTTACACAGAGAGACTCAATGGGCCAAGTGATGAGAACCAGAAGTTTAGTGCAGGTGCTTGTCCTAGTTTACACATATTTGGTATTGAACTCCTGGTAATAATGTTTACTTGCATGATGCATTATTGTTTTTCAGAGAGCTACCATATCCATTTCTCTTTGTTACAGAACTGTGGCTGTAATTTCTGAATTACTCCAAAGGTGTCCTGCTTGAGAATGTGTGCACTATCACTCCTGCTAGAACTGCACATCTTCGGACATTGTTATTGCTTCTAGGTAAAATAATAGGGAGAGGAGATATGTTTAGGTGTAAGAATTGAAGAAATATGTTCTACTTAACAAAGATCTCATCAGCAGTCCAGTGGAAAACAGTGATTACATTTAGTGAAAATTCTTCCCCAGGTGGAGCTTCTGGACCTAATGAAGGTGGACGTATTTTTCACTCCTTGCTTTTTCTCAGAGAAAGCAAAACCATTATTCCTTGCAATGATGTGGGGAAAGAACAGTGGGAGCTCTGCTCTCCTACAATGAGTCCACCATGCAGAACCTGGATAGGTTCAGTATGTTAATCCATTTGTGTCATTCCTTTGTTGAGGACAGGTCAAGGATTTCCCTTTGCCTGCAGAGTAAGTAATATTTATGGTTCTTTGCATGGCCCATAAAAAAATCCTAAAGATGCTACCAGAAAACTACTAGAGCAATCCATGAATTCAGTAAAGTTGCAGAATACAAAATTAATACAGAAATCTGTTGCATTTCTATACACTAACAACAAAAAATCAGCAAGAGAAATTAAGGAAACAATCCCATTTACTATCATATCAAAAAGAATAAAATACCTAGTAATAAACCTACCTAAGCAAAAGACCTGTACTCCTAAAACTATAAGATGCTGATGAAAGAAATCGAAGAAGACACAAACAGGTGAAAAGATATACCATGTTCTTGGCTTGGAAGAATCAATATTGTAAAAATGACTACACTACCCAAGGTAATCTACCAATTCAATGCAATCCCTATCAAATTACCAATGGCATTTTTTGCAGATCTAGAACCAAAAAAATCTTAAAGTTTGCATGGAAACACAAAAGACCCTGAATAGCTAAAGCAATCTTGAGAAAGAAAAATGGAGCTTGAGGAATCAGGCTCCCTGACTTCAGACTATACTATAAAGCTACAGTAATCAAAACAGTATGGTACTGGCACAAAGATAGACTTATAGATCAATGGAACAGGATAGAAAGCCCAGAAATATACCCACACACCCATGGTCAATCAATCTATGACAAAGGAAGCAAAATTATACAGTGGAGAAAAGACAGACTCTTCAATAAGTGGTGCTGGGAAAACTGGACAGCTACATGTAAAAGAATGAAATTAGAACATTCTCTAACACCATACACAAAAATAAATTCAAAATCGATTAGAGACCTTAATGTAAGACCGGATACTATAAAACTCTTAGAGGAAAACTTAGGCAGAACAGTATTTGACATAAATCGCAGCACTATCTTTTTGGATCCACCTCCTAGAGTAATGAAAATAAAAACAAACAAATGGGATCTAATTAAACTTAAAAGCTTTTGCACAGCAAAGAAAACAACAAGCAAAACAAAAAGACAACCCTCTGAATGGGAGAAAGTATTTGCAAATGATGTGACCAACAGGGGATTTATCTCCAAAATATATTATATAAACAGCTCATGCAGGTCAATATCAAAAAAACAAACAACCCAATCAGAAAATGGGCAGAAGACCTAAATAGACATTTCTCCAAAGAAGACATACAGATGGCCAAAAAGCACAAGATGCTCAACATCACTAATTATTAGAGAAATGTAAATCAAAACTATAATGAGGTATCACCTCACACTTATCAGAACAGCCATCTTCAAAAAGTCTACAACCAATAAATACTGTAAAGGGTGTGGAGAAAAGTGAACCCTCCTACACTGTTGGTGGGAATGTAAATTGGTATGGCCACTACAGAGAACAGTATGGAGGTTCTTTAAAAAACTAAAAACAGAGCCACCAGATGATCCAGCAAGCCCATTCCTGGGCATATATCTGGAGAAAACCATACTTCGAAAAGAAACACACAACCCAATGTTCACTGTAGCACTATTTACAATAGGCAGGACATGGAAGCAACCTAAATGTTCATCAACAGATGAATGGATAAAGAAGATGTGGTATATATATACAATGGATTATTATTCAGCCATAAAAAAAGAATGAAATAATGTCCTTTGCAGCAACATGGATGGACCTAGAGATTATCATACTAAGTGAAGTAAGTCAGACAAAGATAAATATCATATGATAGCACTTATAGTGGAATCTAAAAAAAATGATACAAATGAACTCATTTACAAAACAGAAACGGACTAGCAGACTTAGAAAACAAACTATGGTTACCAAAGGGAAAAGGTTGGTGGAGGGGGGTGGGGGGGCTAGGGATAAATTAGGAGGTTGGGGTTAACATACACACACTACTATATATAAAATAGATAACCAACAAGACCTACTGTATAGCACATGAACTTATTTATAAAACAGAAACAGACTAGCAGACTTAGAAAACAAACTATGGTTACCAAAGGGGCAAGGTTGGCAGCGGGGGCTAGGGATAAATTAGGAGGTTGGGATTAACATATACACACTACTATATATAAAATAGATAATCAACAAGGACCTACTGTTTAGCACAGGGAACTCTACTCAACACTCTGTAATAAACTATATGGGAAAAGACTCTGAAAAAGAATAGACATATGTATATGTATAACTAAATCACTTTTCTGTACACTTGAAACTAACATAACATTGTAAATCAAATATACTCCAACATAAAAAATAAAATTAAAAAATATAAAACAGAAGTAAACATTTTAATTAATTTTTTAAAAAGAAAATTTAGGAAGACATCTCCAGAGAAATTGATACATGTAAATTAGGTTGGTGAATCAACTTTTTTTAAATGATAAAATTTCCTTAAACAGTTTTTGGTCATATTTGCTTAACAAATTTAAATATATAAAAAATAAATAACAGTTTAAATAGGCTTTTTAAAAAGGTATAATACATAACCATTTCTAATCCCACAGCATTCTGAGGACTGATTATTATTCACAAATGAATTAAAGATACAATTCTTTAAAGATGTAAAAACAAATAAATAAAAGATACAATTCTTGCTTGTCTTATAAATTACTTTTACAACAATAAAATGTCTCCCATTTCAAACACTGAAGCAAAGCCCAAGTTACCAGTGATACAAATAATATGAAGAATTTTCCTAATCTGTGTCTACAGATTACAGGCATACCACTCTCCAAACTGAACTGAAGTGGGAATAGCAAGCAGAGAAAAGCAGTAGAATGAGGACATGTTTAGTAGTTCTCATTAACCTGTAACTGCCAAACAGTAATATTAAGTATTAGCACAAGATATAATGTTATTTATAGCAGGTTTACCTAACTAATTATATTTTACTAAAGCTCATATTAAAATCAACATCACTTATCTGATGTTATCTGTATAAGGATGTAGAGGAAAATTAAGAGGATAAACCTTTACTACAGATCATCTAAAGCTGAGGTATTTTAAACAAAGCTATTCAAATTTGACTATACTTTATTTGGAGATTGCAATAATTCAAGTGTAGAGGGGAAAAACCTACCCATTTCTGCCATTAGTCTGGCAGAAGAGAAGACTCTAATAACCTCACCTCTTTAAGGTACCGAACCAGGCGACAGAGGGAGCTCACGAGCGACAGGGTGAAGCCGGTGAGACCCTGACTGTTCTGGAGCCCCCGGACCTCGCGTCCTGTCCACCGCTCATATTCTTCCATTTCATGTTCCACTTCATGTATCATGTGTTTGAGGACATCTAGGCTGGGGTTACTGCTATTCGGTAAGTCTGTGGAGGCTGTGCTGGCTGATAACACGCTATTCTTCTGTTTTGAAGGAGCACGCAAATCTGGTTTTCTTTTCACTGATAATGACAGAAGTCATTCTATGTTAAGACTGGGAAAAACTACAGTAGAAAAACGTTTGACTGTTGTTCACAATTTATAAAAGGTTTTTTATCGAAGTTATCATCATTTTCTCATAAAGAATCTACACTGTTTGAACCAGATTTACACTATCTATAATGAATGGATGAGAACCATCCTTCTAGAGTTACATGGAATAAAAGGAGGCATTGCCTGGCTACCATTCAACAAACTCTTACTTAGTAGGATCCAACTGGATGAGTTTAAGGGAAAAGACATGCACTAATAAACTAAGATAGCTGTGTCAAGTTGCACGTTTAATAACCCACTTTGTCAATTAAGAGACTGAACCTTTATTTAGCAGCTGCTTTTGCTTCCTTGAGTTCAGCACTTGTCTCACTACATAGCTTGAGTCTAGAGTCTCAGTAGATTCTTCCAGTTGAAGCCTCGTATGGATTCTCTTAACAGCATTGGTAGCATTCAGAGCAGCTAAAAGGGAGAATTTTTCCAGAAGTATCTCAAGTGAACAACAACAAAAAAATTTTAAGCATGTCAATCGACAGGTCAATGAGTATTTACTCAACCAGGCTAAGACAGTCAAAACTCAAGTAATGTTCCTTTAAAAAATTACTGTGCTTAAGAAAGAACATAATGAAGTAAGGTACTACTCTGGGAGAACTAATACAGTCAGGAGCCAAACCTTTTTGTTCTCCTGATGGAGAAGCAGATGATGGAGTTCCTGAAGAGGTTGTTATTTGTGATTGTGTTGCTGCTTTCTGCTGAATATCAGTCCATAGTTTATTAATTAACTCGGAATTATCTTCCGTTATTTTGTGGAGAAACCTATAAATTATGGGACAAGTTATATCAGAATTAATAAGTACTATCATTTAACTTGTTCAACTGTTTGCATGTTTGATTTGAAGAAACTTTTAATAATTCATAATCAAAGAGAAATATGTTTTGCTTTAACTTATAAGATAAAAATCTAAAATGCCAGTCTTCTCGGTATTAGAAGGAATCATTCCATCTCCCTCCCAGTTTCCTAGCTATGCTGGCTCCTAAACCAGGAGCGATTTGCCCTTTCTGAAGTTTTGTGCTATAGGTTATGTCCTCCTCTCTCTTTCTCTAGAGAAAGTACATGGTTTCTATGAAGGAGCTTGTCCTCAGAGCACAGTCTCTGCTCATCACTGAAGTAAAGTGACTGGAGCAGACTCTGCCCCTGTGTTTCAGGGAGGCGGGGAGAGGGAATGAGAAGAAGAGCTACAGTGTAGGGGGTGAGAGAGATAAGCCTTTTCCTGTAATCAGCTTTATCACTGATAAAGCTGATTTTTCAATCTTCAGTTGTCTGATTTCTTTGTCTATTCCCCAACTAGACTAATATTTAAAAGAGGTAGAGGGTCTAAAAGTGGAAACAACCCAAATGTCCACCAGCTGATGAATGGATAAGTAAAATGTGCTCTATCCACACAAAAGAATATTATTCAGCCATAAAAAGAACGAAGTGCTAACATGTTACAATATGGATAAAGCTTGAAGACATGTGACAGACCCCAGACACAAAATATCACGTGCTGCATGATTCTATACAGAGGAAATGTCCAAACAGGCAAATCCACAGAGATTTAAAACAAAAACAAAAAAACCCAGATTCATCTAGCAAATTAGATTGGACTGAAAGGTTTGGGAGAAAATAGGGTCTGACTATTTAAGAGCATAGGGCTTCTTTGAGGGTAACGAAAATGTTCTGAACTTGACTGTAGGTTGAACAATTCAATGAATATACTAAAAATCTGAAGATCTTTGAATATTATGCTTTAAATGGGTAGAGTGTATGGTATGTGAACTATAAACCAATAAAACTGTTATGGGAAAACAACAACAACAACGAGAGAGGAAAGGGGAAATCTTATTTAGTGGCTCTACAAACCTCAACCTAGAGGAGTTGCTTTAAAGCAACCTGCGGACAGCACATTGAACACTAGTTGCTATTAAGTTTAGTTAACAAAAGGCTGTAATGTGGTCCATTCACATTATGGCTAGTTATCAAAGCATCAGAAAGACTCCTCTGTAAGACAGTGTTAGTTAGGTCTAAGTCCAACCTTCAGGATAAGTCCTAAGAAAAGTGTCATAATGAGATTTCTGTACAAGTTGGGAAAATCCAAACCAGTTTGAACTCCCATTACCACCTCTAATGTTTATACTTTTAAGAATTAGGTTATATCAAATAACAACAACAAAATAAGACAATACTATCTATGGTAGGCTTAAGAATGGCCCTCCAAAAGATACTCATAACCTAATCCCTGGAACTTGTGAATGTTACCTTATCTGACTAAAAAGGGACTTTGCAGATGGATTAAGTTAAGGGTCTTGAAATAGGGAGATGATCCTGGACTACCCAAGTGGGCCCTGAATGCAATAATATGCATCCTTAAGAGAGAAGCAGAGGGAGGTTTTGACACACACAAGTGGAGAAGGTGATGTGAAGGTGAAGGCAGAGGCTGGAGTGATGTGGACACAAGCCAAAAACACACCACCAACCAGCAGAAGCTGGAAAACGTAAGGCGTGGATTATAACTTAGAGTATCCAGAGGGAATGTGGCAATACCAACACCTTCATTTCAGTCTAGTGAAACTGATTAAGGATTTCTGGCCTCTAGAACTGTGAGAGAATAAATTTCTGTTGCTTGAAGAATAAATGTAATTCTGTACAAGGTTAGTTATATTTAGGTTCTGAAAGAAAAAGTACTTAAAAGACGATACATATTTCCAGGTATTCCTAACAAAATGGTGACCAGCTAAATTTGAATTACTCTACACATCCTACAAAAAACTATACAGTGAAACAAGAAAAGCATATAACCCATACCTTCTATATTATTGGAAGACAGAGAATACTACTAACTTCAAACTACCTGTAGGTAGAAAAATAAGCATCAAATTCCAGCAAAGATATTTCTTGAGCTCCTGTAAGAAGCCTTTGCAAAGAATGGGGCAGTTCAAAATAACTGCACAGAGAAAAGGAAAGCTGAGAGCCTAATGGTGACAAAAATCACCTCTAGAAAGAAAAAGTCCACTCTAAGTATGTAAATACTTAAAAAAAAAAAAACAAAAAAAAAACCCTGGGCAATCATAACGCCACCAAGAAGTTTGTAGAACCCAAGGTGGTAGTCTTGGGAAGGCATCACTTCTTAAGGAGAAGAGAGTGAACATGAAGGGAGAGGTACCCTTTGGAGGCTGAGTGCTAAAGGAGAAAAGATGCAAAAGTCCTTCAAGACAAAAGAGAACCATGATATTGGAGAACAAGCCAACTTTAACCCACCAACGCTTTTTTTTTTTTTTTTAAAAAGGCTCTAAATAAGCTGTGCCTCACCATAATTGACAGAAGAATCACCTAAAACTCCCAAACCTCTCCACAAAATGTACAGTATAACAAAGGCAGTATATCAAAACAGAAAATTGAAATTGAAATATTTCAGCTAATGAAAATTCCTGCCCCCAACATGCAAAAAAAAGAAGAAAACTGGGCTTCCCTGGTGGCGCAGTGGTTGAGAGTCCGCCTGCCGATGCAGGGGACACGGGTTCGTGCCCTGGTCTGGGAAGATCCCACATGCCGCGGAGCGGCTGGGCCCATGAGCCATGGCTGCTGAGCCTGCGCGTCTGCAGCCTGTGCTCCGCAACGGGAAAGGCCACAACAGTGAGAGGCCCACGTACAGCAAAATAAAAAACACTCAAGAAAACAGGATTTGAAAGATGTTTCCTTAGCGTTAAAAAAAAAAAAGGGCTTCCCTGGTGGTGCAGTGGTTGAGAGTCCGCCTGCCGATGCAGGGGACACGGGTTCGTGCCCCGGTCCGGGAAGATCCCACATGCCGCGCAGCAGCTGGGCCCGTGAGCCACGGCCGCTGAGTCTGTGCATCCGGAGCCTGTGCTCCTCAACGAAAGAGGCCACAACAGTGAGAGGCCCACGTACCGCAAAAAAAAAAAAAAAATGGGCAGAAGACCTAAGTAGACATTCCTCCAAAAAAGACATATAGATGGCCAATAGGCACATGAGAAGAAGCTCATCATCGTTAATTATTAAATGCAAATCAAAACTACAATGAGGTACCACCTCACACCAGTCAGAATAGCCATCGTCAAAATTACACAAATAATATATGCTGGAAAGGGTGTGGATAAAAGGGAACCCTCTTACATTTTTGGTAGGAATGGAGATTGGTGCAGCCACTATGGAAAACAGTATGGAGATTCCTTAAAAAACTAAAAATAGAATTACCATATGATCCAGCAATCCCACTCTTGGGCAAATATCTGGACAAAACTATAATTTGAAAAGATACATGCACCTCTATGTTCACAGCAGCACTATTTACAATAGCCAAGATATGGAAGCAACCTAAATGTCCATTGACAGATGAATGGATAAAGAAGATGTGGCATCACACACATACACACACACACACACACACACACACACACACACACACACACACACACACAAGAATACTACTCAGCCATAGAAAAGAATGAAATAATGCCATTTGGAGCAACATGGATGGACCTAAAGATTATCATGCTAAGTAAAACAAGTCAAACTGAAAAAGACAAATATCATATGATATGTGGAATCTAAAATATGACATAAATGAACTTTCATGAAACAGAAACAGACTCGTAGTTGCCAAACAGGAGGGAAGGGGAGGGAGCGATGGACTGGGAGTTTGGGATTAGCAGATGCAAACTATTATATACAGAATGGATAAACAACAAGGTCCCACTGTATAGC